>NC_133697.1:11350462-11445462 GCF_048934315.1 Petromyzon marinus
GAGGTCTCTGTAACTCACAGGTCTCTATGAAGGTGAGTGGAGGTCTCTGTAACTCACAGGTCTCTATGAGAGGGAGTGGAGGTCTCTGAGGAGCTTACAGGTCTCTATGAGAGTGAGTGGAGATCTCTGTAGCTCACAGATCTCTATGAGAGTGAGTGGAGGTCTCTCTGGAGCTTACAGGTTTCTATGAGAGTGAGTGGACATCTCTGTAGCTCGCAGGTCTCCATGAGAGTGTGTGAAGGTCTCTGTAGCTCACAGATCTCTATGAGAGTGAGTGGAGGTCTCTGTAGCTCACATGTCTCTAGGAGAGTGAGTGGAGGTCTCTGTAACTCACAGGTCTCTATGAGAGTGAGTGGAGGTCTCTAGCTCACAGGTCTCTATGAGAGTGAGTGGAGGTCTCTGTACCTCACAGATCTCTATGAGAGTGAGTGGAGGTCTTTGTAGCTCACATATCTCTATGAGAGTGTGTGGAGGTCTCTGTAGCTCACAGATCTGTATGAGAGTGAGTGGAGGTCTCTGTAGCTCACAGGTCTCTATGAGAGTGAGTGGAGGTCTCTGTAGCTCACAGGTCTCTATGAGAGTGAGTAGAGGTCTCTGTAGCTCACAGTTCTCTATGAGAGTGAGTGGATATCTCTGTAGCTCGCAGGTCTCTATGAGAGTGAGTGAAGGTCTCTGTAGCTCACAGGTCTCTATGAGAGTGAGTGGTGGTCTCTGTAGCTCACAGATCTCTATGAAAGTGAGTGGAGGTCTCTTTAGCTCACAGGTCTCTATGAGAACGAGTGGAGGTCTCTGTAGCTCACAGGTCTCTATGAGAGTGAGTGGACGTCTCTGTAGATCACGGATCTCTATGAGGGTGAGTGGAGATCTCTGTAGATCACATGTCTCTAGGAGAGTGAGTGGAGGTCTCTGTAACTCACAGGTCTCTATGAAGGTGAGTGGAGGTCTCTGTAACTCACAGGTCTCTATGAGAGGGAGTGGAGGTCTCTGTGGAGCTTACAGGTCTCTATGAGAGTGAGTGGAGATCTCTGTAGCTCACAGATCTCTATGAGAGTGAGTGGAGGTCTCTGTGGAGCTTACAGGTCTCTATGAGAGTGAGTGGACATCTCTGTAGCTCGCAGGTCTCCATGAGAGTGAGTGAAGGTCTCTGTAGCTCACAGATCTCTATGAGAGTGAGTGGATGTCTCTGTAGCTCACAGATCTCTATGAGAGTGAGTGGAGGTCTCTGTAGCTCACAGGTCTCTATGAGAGTGAGTGGAGGTCTCTGTACCTCACAGATCTCTATGAGAGTGAGTGGAGGTCTCTAGCTCACAGGTCTCTATGAGAGTGAGTGGAGGTCGCTTTAGCTCACAGGTCTCTATGAGAACGAGTGGAGGTCTCTGTAGCTCACAGGTCTCTATGAGAGTGAGTGGAGGACTCTGTAGCTCACGGATCTCTATAAGGATGAGTGGAGGTCTCTGTAGCTCACATGTCTCTAGGAGAGTGAGTGGAGGTCTCTGTAACTCACAGGTCTCTATGAAGGTGTGTGGAGGTCTCTGTAACTCACAGGTCTCTATGAGAGGGAGTGGAGGTCTCTGAGGAGCTTACAGGTCTCTATGAGAGTGAGTGGAGATCTCTGTAGATTACAGATCTCTATGAGAGTGAGTGGAGGTCTCTGTGGAGCTTACAGGTTTCTATGAGAGTGAGTGGACATCTCTGTAGCTCGCAGGTCTCCATGAGAGTGTGTGAAGGTCTCTGTAGCTCACAGATCTGTGTGAGAGTGAGTGGATGTCTCTGTAGCTCACAGATCTCTATGAGAGTGAGTGGAGGTCTCTGTAGCTCACAGGTCTCTATGAGAGTGAGTGGAGGTCTCTGTACCTCACAGATCTCTATGAGAGTGAGTGGAGGTCTCTAGCTCACAGGTCTCTATGAGAGTGAGTGGAGGTCTCTGTAACTCACAGGTCTCTATGAGAGTGAGTGGAGGTCTCTGTAACTCACAGGTCTCTATGAGAGTGAGTGGTGGTCTCTGTAGATCACAGGTCTCTATGAGAGTGAGAGGAGGTCTCTAGCTCACAGGTCTCTATGAGAGTGAGTGGAGGTCTCTGTAGCTCACAGATCTCTAAGAGAGTGAGTGGAGGTCTCTGTAGCTCACAGGTCTCTATGAGAGTGAGTGGAGGTCTCTGTAGCTCACAGGTCTCTATGAGAGTGAGTGGAGGTCTCTGTAGCTCACAGATCTCTATGAGAATGAGTGGAGGTATCTGTGGAGCTTACAGGTCTATATGAGAGTGAGTGGATATCTCTGTAGCTCGCAGGTCTCTATGAGAGTGAGTGAAGGTCTCTGTACCTCACAGATCTCTATGAGAGTGAGTGGATGTCTCTGTAGCTCACAGATCTCTATGAGAGTGAGTGGAGGTCTCTGTAGCTCACAGGTCTCTATGAGAGTAAGTGGAGGTCTCTGTACCTCACAGATCTCTATGAGAGTGAGTGGAGGTCTTTGTAGCTCACAGATCTCTATGAGAGTGTGTGGAGGTCTCTGTAGCTCACATAACTCTATGAGAGTGAGTGGAGGTGTCTGTAGATCAAAGGTCTCTATGAGAGTGAGTGGAGGTCTCTAGCTCACAGGTCTCTATGAGAGTGAGTGGAGGTCTCTGTAGCTCACAGGTCTCTATGAGAGTGAGTAGAGGTCTCTGTAGCTCACAGTTCTCTATGAGAGTGAGTGGATATCTCTGTAGCTCACAGGTCTCTATGAGAGTGAGTGGACGTCTCTGTAGATCACGGATCTCTATGAGGGTGAGTGGAGATCTCTGTAGCTCACATGTCTCTAGGAGAGTGAGTGGAGGTCTCTGTAACTCACAGGTCTCTATGAAGGTGAGTGGAGGTCTCTGTAACTCACAGGTCTCTATGAGAGGGAGTGGAGGTCTCTGTGGAGCTTACAGGTCTCTATGAGAGTGAGTGGAGATCTCTGTAGCTCACACATCTCTATGAGAGTGAGTGGAGGTCTCTGTGGAGCATACAGGTCTCTATGAGAGTGAGTGGACATCTCTGTAGCTCGCAGGTCTCCATGAGAGTGAGTGAAGGTCTCTGTAGCTCACAGATCTCTATGAGAGTGAGTGGATGTCTCTGTAGCTCACAGATCTCTATGAGAGTGAGTGGAGGTCTCTGTAGCTCACAGGTCTCTATGAGAGTGAGTGGAGGTCTCTGTACCTCACAGATCTCTATGAGAGTGAGTGGAGGTCTCTAGCTCACAGGTCTCTATGAGAGTGAGTGGAGGTCGCTTTAGCTCACAGGTCTCTATGAGAACGAGTGGAGGTCTCTGTAGCTCACAGGTCTCTATGAGAGTGAGTGGAGGACTCTGTAGCTCACGGATCTCTATGAGGATGAGTGGAGGTCTCTGTAGCTCACATGTCTCTAGGAGAGTGAGTGGAGGTCTCTGTAACTCACAGGTCTCTATGAAGGTGAGTGGAGGTCTCTGTAACTCACAGGTCTCTATGAGAGGGAGTGGAGGTCTCTGAGGAGCTTACAGGTCTCTATGAGAGTGAGTGGAGATCTCTGTAGCTCCCAGATCTCTATGAGAGTGAGTGGAGGTCTCTGTGGAGCTTACAGGTTTCTATGAGAGTGAGTGGACATCTCTGTAGCTCGCAGGTCTCCATGAGAGTGTGTGAAGGTCTCTGTAGCTCACAGATCTCTATGAGAGTGAGTGGAGGTCTCTGTAGCTCACAGGTCTCCATGAGAGTGAGTGGAGGTCTCTGTACCTCACAGATCTCTATGAGAATGAGTGGAGGTCTCTAGCTCACAGGTCTCTATGAGAGTGAGTGGAGGTCTCTGTAACTCACAGGTCTCTATGAAGGTGAGTGGAGGTCTCTGTAACTCACAGGTCTCTATGAGAGGGAGTGGAGGTCTCTGAGGAGCTTACAGGTCTCTATGAGAGTGAGTGGAGATCTCTGTAGCTCACAGATCTCTATGAGAGTGAGTGGAGGTCTCTGTGGAGCTTACAGGTTTCTATGAGAGTGAGTGGACATCTCTGTAGCTCGCAGGTCTCCATGAGAGTGAGTGAAGGTCTCTGTAGCTCACAGATCTCTATGAGAGTGAGTGGATGTCTCTGTAGCTCACAGATCTCTATGAGAGTGAGTGGAGGTCTCTGTAGCTCACAGGTCTCTATGAGAGTGAGTGGAGGTCTCTGTACCTCACAGATCTCTATGAGAGTGAGTGGAGGTCTCTAGCTCACAGGTCTCTATGAGAGTGAGTGGAGATCTCTGTAGCTCACAGATCTCTATGAGAGTGAGTGGAGGTCTCTGTGGAGCATACAGGTCTCTATGAGAGTGAGTGGACATCTCTGTAGCTCGCAGGTCTCCATGAGAGTGAGTGAAGGTCTCTGTAGCTCACAGATCTCTATGAGAGTGAGTGGATGTCTCTGTAGCTCACAGATCTCTATGAGAGTGAGTGGAGGTCTCTGTAGCTCACAGGTCTCTATGAGAGTGAGTGGAGGTCTCTGTACCTCACAGATCTCTATGAGAGTGAGTGGAGGTCTCTAGCTCACAGGTCTCTATGAGAGTGAGTGGAGGTCGCTTTAGCTCACAGGTCTCTATGAGAACGAGTGGAGGTCTCTGTAGCTCACAGGTCTCTATGAGAGTGAGTGGAGGACTCTGTAGCTCACGGATCTCTATGAGGATGAGTGGAGGTCTCTGTAGCTCACATGTCTCTAGGAGAGTGAGTGGAGGTCTCTGTAACTCACAGGTCTCTATGAAGGTGAGTGGAGGTCTCTGTAACTCACAGGTCTCTATGAGAGGGAGTGGAGGTCTCTGAGGAGCTTACAGGTCTCTATGAGAGTGAGTGGAGATCTCTGTAGCTCCCAGATCTCTATGAGAGTGAGTGGAGGTCTCTGTGGAGCTTACAGGTTTCTATGAGAGTGAGTGGACATCTCTGTAGCTCGCAGGTCTCCATGAGAGTGTGTGAAGGTCTCTGTAGCTCACAGATCTCTATGAGAGTGAGTGGAGGTCTCTGTAGCTCACAGGTCTCCATGAGAGTGAGTGGAGGTCTCTGTACCTCACAGATCTCTATGAGAGTGAGTGGAGGTCTCTAGCTCACAGGTCTCTATGAGAGTGAGTGGAGGTCTCTGTACCTCACAGATCTCTATGAGAGTGAGTGGAGGTCTTTGTAGCTCACATATCTCTATGAGAGTGTGTGGAGGTCTCTGTAGCTCACAGATCTGTATGAGAGTGAGTGGAGGTCTCTGTAGCTCACAGGTCTCTATGAGAGTGAGTGGACATCTCTGTAGCTCGCAGGTCTCCATGAGAGTGAGTGAAGGTCTCTGTAGCTCACAGATCTCTATGAGAGTGAGTGGATGTCTCTGTAGCTCACAGATCTCTATGAGAGTGAGTGGAGGTCTCTGTAGCTCACAGGTCTCTATGAGAGTGAGTGGAGGTCTCTGTACCTCACAGATCTCTATGAGAGTGAGTGGAGGTCTCTAGCTCACAGGTCTCTATGAGAGTGAGTGGAGGTCGCTTTAGCTCACAGGTCTCTATGAGAACGAGTGGAGGTCTCTGTAGCTCACAGGTCTCTATGAGAGTGAGTGGAGGACTCTGTAGCTCACGGATCTCTATGAGGATGAGTGGAGGTCTCTGTAGCTCACATGTCTCTAGGAGAGTGAGTGGAGGTCTCTGTAACTCACAGGTCTCTATGAAGGTGAGTGGAGGTCTCTGTAACTCACAGGTCTCTATGAGAGGGAGTGGAGGTCTCTGAGGAGCTTACAGGTCTCTATGAGAGTGAGTGGAGATCTCTGTAGCTCCCAGATCTCTATGAGAGTGAGTGGAGGTCTCTGTGGAGCTTACAGGTTTCTATGAGAGTGAGTGGACATCTCTGTAGCTCGCAGGTCTCCATGAGAGTGTGTGAAGGTCTCTGTAGCTCACAGATCTCTATGAGAGTGAGTGGAGGTCTCTGTAGCTCACAGGTCTCCATGAGAGTGAGTGGAGGTCTCTGTACCTCACAGATCTCTATGAGAGTGAGTGGAGGTCTCTAGCTCACAGGTCTCTATGAGAGTGAGTGGAGGTCTCTGTACCTCACAGATCTCTATGAGAGTGAGTGGAGGTCTTTGTAGCTCACATATCTCTATGAGAGTGTGTGGAGGTCTCTGTAGCTCACAGATCTGTATGAGAGTGAGTGGAGGTCTCTGTAGCTCACAGGTCTCTATGAGAGTGAGTGGAGGTCTCTGTAGCTCACAGGTCTCTATGAGAGTGAGTAGAGGTCTCTGTAGCTCACAGTTCTCTATGAGAGTGAGTGGATATCTCTGTAGCTCGCAGGTCTCTATGAGAGTGAGTGAAGGTCTCTGTAGCTCACAGGTCTCTATGAGAGTGAGTGGAGGTCTCTGTAGCTCACAGATCTCTATGAAAGTGAGTGGACGTCTCTTTAGCTCACAGGTCTCTATGAGAACGAGTGGAGGTCTCTGTAGCTCACAGGTCTCTATGAGAGTGAGTGGACGTCTCTGTAGATCACGGATCTCTATGAGGGTGAGTGGAGATCTCTGTAGATCACATGTCTCTAGGAGAGTGAGTGGAGGTCTCTGTAACTCACAGGTCTCTATGAAGGTGAGTGGAGGACTCTGTAGCTCACGGATCTCTATGAGGATGAGTGGAGGTCTCTGTAGCTCACATGTCTCTAGGAGAGTGAGTGGAGGTCTCTGTAACTCACAGGTCTCTATGAAGGTGAGTGGAGGTCTCTGTAACTCACAGGTCTCTATGAGAGGGAGTGGAGGTCTCTGAGGAGCTTACAGGTCTCTATGAGAGTGAGTGGAGATCTCTGTAGCTCCCAGATCTCTATGAGAGTGAGTGGAGGTCTCTGTGGAGCTTACAGGTTTCTATGAGAGTGAGTGGACATCTCTGTAGCTCGCAGGTCTCCATGAGAGTGTGTGAAGGTCTCTGTAGCTCACAGATCTCTATGAGAGTGAGTGGAGGTCTCTGTAGCTCACAGGTCTCCATGAGAGTGAGTGGAGGTCTCTGTACCTCACAGATCTCTATGAGAGTGAGTGGAGGTCTCTAGCTCACAGGTCTCTATGAGAGTGAGTGGAGGTCTCTGTACCTCACAGATCTCTATGAGAGTGAGTGGAGGTCTTTGTAGCTCACATATCTCTATGAGAGTGTGTGGAGGTCTCTGTAGCTCACAGATCTGTATGAGAGTGAGTGGAGGTCTCTGTAGCTCACAGGTCTCTATGAGAGTGAGTGGAGGTCTCTGTAGCTCACAGGTCTCTATGAGAGTGAGTAGAGGTCTCTGTAGCTCACAGTTCTCTATGAGAGTGAGTGGATATCTCTGTAGCTCGCAGGTCTCTATGAGAGTGAGTGAAGGTCTCTGTAGCTCACAGGTCTCTATGAGAGTGAGTGGAGGTCTCTGTAGCTCACAGATCTCTATGAAAGTGAGTGGAGGTCTCTTTAGCTCACAGGTCTCTATGAGAACGAGTGGAGGTCTCTGTAGCTCACAGGTCTCTATGAGAGTGAGTGGACGTCTCTGTAGATCACGGATCTCTATGAGGGTGAGTGGAGATCTCTGTAGATCACATGTCTCTAGGAGAGTGAGTGGAGGTCTCTGTAACTCACAGGTCTCTATGAAGGTGAGTGGAGGTCTCTGTAACTCACAGGTCTCTATGAGAGGGAGTGGAGGTCTCTGTGGAGCTTACAGGTCTCTATGAGAGTGAGTGGAGATCTCTGTAGCTCACAGATCTCTATGAGAGTGAGTGGAGGTCTCTGTGGAGCTTACAGGTCTCTATGAGTGTGAGTGGACATCTCTGTAGCTCGCAGGTCTCCATGAGAGTGAGTGAAGGTCTCTGTAGCTCACAGATCTCTATGAGAGTGAGTGGATGTCTCTGTAGCTCACAGATCTCTATGAGAGTGAGTGGAGGTCTCTGTAGCTCACAGGTCTCTATGAGAGTGAGTGGAGGTCTCTGTACCTCACAGATCTCTATGAGAGTGAGTGGAGGTCTCTAGCTCATAGGTCTCTATGAGAGTGAGTGGAGGTCGCTTTAGCTCACAGGTCTCTATGAGAACGAGTGGAGGTCTCTGTAGCTCACAGGTCTCTATGAGAGTGAGTGGAGGACTCTGTAGCTCACGGATCTCTATAAGGATGAGTGGAGGTCTCTGTAGCTCACATGTCTCTAGGAGAGTGAGTGGAGGTCTCTGTAACTCACAGGTCTCTATGAAGGTGTGTGGAGGTCTCTGTAACTCACAGGTCTCTATGAGAGGGAGTGGAGGTCTCTGAGGAGCTTACAGGTCTCTATGAGAGTGAGTGGAGATCTCTGTAGATTACAGATCTCTATGAGAGTGAGTGGAGGTCTCTGTGGAGCTTACAGGTTTCTATGAGAGTGAGTGGACATCTCTGTAGCTCGCAGGTCTCCATGAGAGTGTGTGAAGGTCTCTGTAGCTCACAGATCTGTGTGAGAGTGAGTGGATGTCTCTGTAGCTCACAGATCTCTATGAGAGTGAGTGGAGGTCTCTGTAGCTCACAGGTCTCTATGAGAGTGAGTGGAGGTCTCTGTACCTCACAGATCTCTATGAGAGTGAGTGGAGGTCTCTAGCTCACAGGTCTCTATGAGAGTGAGTGGAGGTCTCTGTAACTCACAGGTCTCTATGAGAGTGAGTGGAGGTCTCTGTAACTCACAGGTCTCTATGAGAGTGAGTGGTGGTCTCTGTAGATCACAGGTCTCTATGAGAGTGAGAGGAGGTCTCTAGCTCACAGGTCTCTATGAGAGTGAGTGGAGGTCTCTGTAGCTCACAGATCTCTAAGAGAGTGAGTGGAGGTCTCTGTAGCTCACAGGTCTCTATGAGAGTGAGTGGAGGTCTCTGTAGCTCACAGGTCTCTATGAGAGTGAGTGGAGGTCTCTGTAGCTCACAGATCTCTATGAGAGTGAGTGGAGGTCTCTGTAACTCACAGGTCTCTATGAGAATGAGTGGAGGTATCTGTGGAGCTTACAGGTCTATATGAGAGTGAGTGGATATCTCTGTAGCTCGCAGGTCTCTATGAGAGTGAGTGAAGGTCTCTGTACCTCACAGATCTCTATGAGAGTGAGTGGATGTCTCTGTAGCTCACAGATCTCTATGAGAGTGAGTGGAGGTCTCTGTAGCTCACAGGTCTCTATGAGAGTAAGTGGAGGTCTCTGTACCTCACAGATCTCTATGAGAGTGAGTGGAGGTCTTTGTAGCTCACAGATCTCTATGAGAGTGTGTGGAGGTCTCTGTAGCTCACATAACTCTATGAGAGTGAGTGGAGGTGTCTGTAGATCAAAGGTCTCTATGAGAGTGAGTGGAGGTCTCTAGCTCACAGGTCTCTATGAGAGTGAGTGGAGGTCTCTGTAGCTCACAGGTCTCTATGAGAGTGAGTAGAGGTCTCTGTAGCTCACAGTTCTCTATGAGAGTGAGTGGATATCTCTGTAGCTCACAGGTCTCTATGAGAGTGAGTGGACGTCTCTGTAGATCACGGATCTCTATGAGGGTGAGTGGAGATCTCTGTAGCTCACATGTCTCTAGGAGAGTGAGTGGAGGTCTCTGTAACTCACAGATCTCTATGAAGGTGAGTGGAGGTCTCTGTAACTCACAGGTCTCTATGAGAGGGAGTGGAGGTCTCTGTGGAGCTTACAGGTCTCTATGAGAGTGAGTGGAGATCTCTGTAGCTCACAGATCTCTATGAGAGTGAGTGGAGGTCTCTGTGGAGCATACAGGTCTCTATGAGAGTGAGTGGACATCTCTGTAGCTCGCAGGTCTCCATGAGAGTGAGTGAAGGTCTCTGTAGCTCACAGATCTCTATGAGAGTGAGTGGATGTCTCTGTAGCTCACAGATCTCTATGAGAGTGAGTGGAGGTCTCTGTAGCTCACAGGTCTCTATGAGAGTGAGTGGAGGTCTCTGTACCTCACAGATCTCTATGAGAGTGAGTGGAGGTCTCTAGCTCACAGGTCTCTATGAGAGTGAGTGGAGGTCGCTTTAGCTCACAGGTCTCTATGAGAACGAGTGGAGGTCTCTGTAGCTCACAGGTCTCTATGAGAGTGAGTGGAGGACTCTGTAGCTCACGGATCTCTATGAGGATGAGTGGAGGTCTCTGTAGCTCACATGTCTCTAGGAGAGTGAGTGGAGGTCTCTGTAACTCACAGGTCTCTATGAAGGTGAGTGGAGGTCTCTGTAACTCACAGGTCTCTATGAGAGGGAGTGGAGGTCTCTGAGGAGCTTACAGGTCTCTATGAGAGTGAGTGGAGATCTCTGTAGCTCCCAGATCTCTATGAGAGTGAGTGGAGGTCTCTGTGGAGCTTACAGGTTTCTATGAGAGTGAGTGGACATCTCTGTAGCTCGCAGGTCTCCATGAGAGTGTGTGAAGGTCTCTGTAGCTCACAGATCTCTATGAGAGTGAGTGGAGGTCTCTGTAGCTCACAGGTCTCCATGAGAGTGAGTGGAGGTCTCTGTACCTCACAGATCTCTATGAGAGTGAGTGGAGGTCTCTAGCTCACAGGTCTCTATGAGAGTGAGTGGAGGTCTCTGTACCTCACAGATCTCTATGAGAGTGAGTGGAGGTCTTTGTAGCTCACATATCTCTATGAGAGTGTGTGGAGGTCTCTGTAGCTCACAGATCTGTATGAGAGTGAGTGGAGGTCTCTGTAGCTCACAGGTCTCTATGAGAGTGAGTGGAGGTCTCTGTAGCTCACAGGTCTCTATGAGAGTGAGTAGAGGTCTCTGTAGCTCACAGTTCTCTATGAGAGTGAGTGGATATCTCTGTAGCTCGCAGGTCTCTATGAGAGTGAGTGAAGGTTTCTGTAGCTCACAGGTCTCTATGAGAGTGAGTGGAGGTCTCTGTAGCTCACAGATCTCTATGAAAGTGAGTGGAGGTCTCTTTAGCTCACAGGTCTCTATGAGAACGAGTGGAGGTCTCTGTAGCTCACAGGTCTCTATGAGAGTGAGTGGACGTCTCTGTAGATCACGGATCTCTATGAGGGTGAGTGGAGATCTCTGTAGATCACATGTCTCTAGGAGAGTGAGTGGAGGTCTCTGTAACTCACAGGTCTCTATGAAGGTGAGTGGAGGTCTCTGTAACTCACAGGTCTCTATGAGAGGGAGTGGAGGTCTCTGTGGAGCTTACAGGTCTCTATGAGAGTGAGTGGAGATCTCTGTAGCTCACAGATCTCTATGAGAGTGAGTGGAGGTCTCTGTGGAGCTTACAGGTCTCTATGAGAGTGAGTGGACATCTCTGTAGCTCGCAGGTCTCCATGAGAGTGAGTGAAGGTCTCTGTAGCTCACAGATCTCTATGAGAGTGAGTGGATGTCTCTGTAGCTCACAGATCTCTATGAGAGTGAGTGGAGGTCTCTGTAGCTCACAGGTCTCTATGAGAGTGAGTGGAGGTCTCTGTACCTCACAGATCTCTATGAGAGTGAGTGGAGGTCTCTAGCTCATAGGTCTCTATGAGAGTGAGTGGAGGTCGCTTTAGCTCACAGGTCTCTATGAGAACGAGTGGAGGTCTCTGTAGCTCACAGGTCTCTATGAGAGTGAGTGGAGGACTCTGTAGCTCACGGATCTCTATAAGGATGAGTGGAGGTCTCTGTAGCTCACATGTCTCTAGGAGAGTGAGTGGAGGTCTCTGTAACTCACAGGTCTCTATGAAGGTGTGTGGAGGTCTCTGTAACTCACAGGTCTCTATGAGAGGGAGTGGAGGTCTCTGAGGAGCTTACAGGTCTCTATGAGAGTGAGTGGAGATCTCTGTAGATTACAGATCTCTATGAGAGTGAGTGGAGGTCTCTGTGGAGCTTACAGGTTTCTATGAGAGTGAGTGGACATCTCTGTAGCTCGCAGGTCTCCATGAGAGTGTGTGAAGGTCTCTGTAGCTCACAGATCTGTGTGAGAGTGAGTGGATGTCTCTGTAGCTCACAGATCTCTATGAGAGTGAGTGGAGGTCTCTGTAGCTCACAGGTCTCTATGAGAGTGAGTGGAGGTCTCTGTACCTCACAGATCTCTATGAGAGTGAGTGGAGGTCTCTAGCTCACAGGTCTCTATGAGAGTGAGTGGAGGTCTCTGTAACTCACAGGTCTCTATGAGAGTGAGTGGAGGTCTCTGTAACTCACAGGTCTCTATGAGAGTGAGTGGTGGTCTCTGTAGATCACAGGTCTCTATGAGAGTGAGAGGAGGTCTCTAGCTCACAGGTCTCTATGAGAGTGAGTGGAGGTCTCTGTAGCTCACAGATCTCTAAGAGAGTGAGTGGAGGTCTCTGTAGCTCACAGGTCTCTATGAGAGTGAGTGGAGGTCTCTGTAGCTCACAGGTCTCTATGAGAGTGAGTGGAGGTCTCTGTAGCTCACAGATCTCTATGAGAGTGAGTGGAGGTCGCTTTAGCTCACAGGTCTCTATGAGAATGAGTGGAGGTCTCTGTAGCTCACAGGTCTCTATGAGAGTGAGTGGAGGTCTCTGTAGCTCACAGATCTCTAAGAGAGTGAGTGGAGGTCTCTGTAGCTCACAGGTCTCTATGAGAGTGAGTGGAGGTCTCTGTAGCTCACAGGTTTCTATGAGAGTCAGTGGAGATCTCTGTAGCTCACAGATCTCTATGAGAGTGAGTGGAGGTCTCTGTAACTCACAGGTCTCTATGAGAATGAGTGGAGGTATCTGTGGAGCTTACAGGTCTATATGAGAGTGAGTGGATATCTCTGTAGCTCGCAGGTCTCTATGAGAGTGAGTGAAGGTCTCTGTACCTCACAGATCTCTATGAGAGTGAGTGGATGTCTCTGTAGCTCACAGATCTCTATGAGAGTGAGTGGAGGTCTCTGTAGCTCACAGGTCTCTATGAGAGTAAGTGGAGGTCTCTGTACCTCACAGATCTCTATGAGAGTGAGTGGAGGTCTTTGTAGCTCACAGATCTCTATGAGAGTGTGTGGAGGTCTCTGTAGCTCACATAACTCTATGAGAGTGAGTGGAGGTGTCTGTAGATCAAAGGTCTCTATGAGAGTGAGTGGAGGTCTCTAGCTCACAGGTCTCTATGAGAGTGAGTGGAGGTCTCTGTAGCTCACAGGTCTCTATGAGAGTGAGTAGAGGTCTCTGTAGCTCACAGTTCTCTATGAGAGTGAGTGGATATCTCTGTAGCTCACAGGTCTCTATGAGAGTGAGTGGACGTCTCTGTAGATCACGGATCTCTATGAGGGTGAGTGGAGATCTCTGTAGCTCACATGTCTCTAGGAGAGTGAGTGGAGGTCTCTGTAACTCACAGGTCTCTATGAAGGTGAGTGGAGGTCTCTGTAACTCACAGGTCTCTATGAGAGGGAGTGGAGGTCTCTGTGGAGCTTACAGGTTTCTATGAGAGTGAGTGGACATCTCTGTAGCTCGCAGGTCTCCATGAGAGTGTGTGAAGGTCTCTGTAGCTCACAGATCTCTATGAGAGTGAGTGGAGGTCTCTGTAGCTCACAGGTCTCCATGAGAGTGAGTGGAGGTCTCTGTACCTCACAGATCTCTATGAGAGTGAGTGGAGGTCTCTAGCTCACAGGTCTCTATGAGAGTGAGTGGAGGTCTCTGTACCTCACAGATCTCTATGAGAGTGAGTGGAGGTCTTTGTAGCTCACATATCTCTATGAGAGTGTGTGGAGGTCTCTGTAGCTCACAGATCTGTATGAGAGTGAGTGGAGGTCTCTGTAGCTCACAGGTCTCTATGAGAGTGAGTGGAGGTCTCTGTAGCTCACAGGTCTCTATGAGAGTGAGTAGAGGTCTCTGTAGCTCACAGTTCTCTATGAGAGTGAGTGGATATCTCTGTAGCTCGCAGGTCTCTATGAGAGTGAGTGAAGGTTTCTGTAGCTCACAGGTCTCTATGAGAGTGAGTGGAGGTCTCTGTAGCTCACAGATCTCTATGAAAGTGAGTGGAGGTCTCTTTAGCTCACAGGTCTCTATGAGAACGAGTGGAGGTCTCTGTAGCTCACAGGTCTCTATGAGAGTGAGTGGACGTCTCTGTAGATCACGGATCTCTATGAGGGTGAGTGGAGATCTCTGTAGATCACATGTCTCTAGGAGAGTGAGTGGAGGTCTCTGTAACTCACAGGTCTCTATGAAGGTGAGTGGAGGTCTCTGTAACTCACAGGTCTCTATGAGAGGGAGTGGAGGTCTCTGTGGAGCTTACAGGTCTCTATGAGAGTGAGTGGAGATCTCTGTAGCTCACAGATCTCTATGAGAGTGAGTGGAGGTCTCTGTGGAGCTTACAGGTCTCTATGAGAGTGAGTGGACATCTCTGTAGCTCACAGGTCTCCATGAGAGTGAGTGAAGGTCTCTGTAGCTCACAGATCTCTATGAGAGTGAGTGGATGTCTCTGTAGCTCACAGATCTCTATGAGAGTGAGTGGAGGTCTCTGTAGCTCACAGGTCTCTATGAGAGTGAGTGGAGGTCTCTGTACCTCACAGATCTCTATGAGAGTGAGTGGAGGTCTCTAGCTCATAGGTCTCTATGAGAGTGAGTGGAGGTCGCTTTAGCTCACAGGTCTCTATGAGAACGAGTGGAGGTCTCTGTAGCTCACAGGTCTCTATGAGAGTGAGTGGAGGACTCTGTAGCTCACGGATCTCTATAAGGATGAGTGGAGGTCTCTGTAACTCACAGGTCTCTATGAAGGTGTGTGGAGGTCTCTGTAACTCACAGGTCTCTATGAGAGGGAGTGGAGGTCTCTGAGGAGCTTACAGGTCTCTATGAGAGTGAGTGGAGATCTCTGTAGATTACAGATCTCTATGAGAGTGAGTGGAGGACTCTGTAGCTCACGGATCTCTATAAGGATGAGTGGAGGTCTCTGTAACTCACAGGTCTCTATGAAGGTGTGTGGAGGTCTCTGTAACTCACAGGTCTCTATGAGAGGGAGTGGAGGTCTCTGAGGAGCTTACAGGTCTCTATGAGAGTGAGTGGAGATCTCTGTAGATTACAGATCTCTATGAGAGTGAGTGGAGGTCTCTGTGGAGCTTACAGGTTTCTATGAGAGTGAGTGGACATCTCTGTAGCTCGCAGGTCTCCATGAGAGTGTGTGAAGGTCTCTGTAGCTCACAGATCTGTGTGAGAGTGAGTGGATGTCTCTGTAGCTCACAGATCTCTATGAGAGTGAGTGGAGGTCTCTGTAGCTCACAGGTCTCTATGAGAGTGAGTGGAGGTCTCTGTACCTCACAGATCTCTATGAGAGTGAGTGGAGGTCTCTAGCTCACAGGTCTCTATGAGAGTGAGTGGAGGTCTCTGTAACTCACAGGTCTCTATGAGAGTGAGTGGAGGTCTCTGTAACTCACAGGTCTCTATGAGAGTGAGTGGTGGTCTCTGTAGATCACAGGTCTCTATGAGAGTGAGAGGAGGTCTCTAGCTCACAGGTCTCTATGAGAGTGAGTGGAGGTCTCTGTAGCTCACAGATCTCTAAGAGAGTGAGTGGAGGTCTCTGTAGCTCACAGGTCTCTATGAGAGTGAGTGGAGGTCTCTGTAGCTCACAGGTCTCTATGAGAGTGAGTGGAGGTCTCTGTAGCTCACAGATCTCTATGAGAGTGAGTGGAGGTCGCTTTAGCTCACAGGTCTCTATGAGAATGAGTGGAGGTCTCTGTAGCTCACAGGTCTCTATGAGAGTGAGTGGAGGTCTCTGTAGCTCACAGATCTCTAAGAGAGTGAGTGGAGGTCTCTGTAGCTCACAGGTCTCTATGAGAGTGAGTGGAGGTCTCTGTAGCTCACAGGTTTCTATGAGAGTCAGTGGAGATCTCTGTAGCTCACAGATCTCTATGAGAGTGAGTGGAGGTCTCTGTAACTCACAGGTCTCTATGAGAATGAGTGGAGGTATCTGTGGAGCTTACAGGTCTATATGAGAGTGAGTGGATATCTCTGTAGCTCGCAGGTCTCTATGAGAGTGAGTGAAGGTCTCTGTACCTCACAGATCTCTATGAGAGTGAGTGGATGTCTCTGTAGCTCACAGATCTCTATGAGAGTGAGTGGAGGTCTCTGTAGCTCACAGGTCTCTATGAGAGTAAGTGGAGGTCTCTGTACCTCACAGATCTCTATGAGAGTGAGTGGAGGTCTTTGTAGCTCACAGATCTCTATGAGAGTGTGTGGAGGTCTCTGTAGCTCACATAACTCTATGAGAGTGAGTGGAGGTGTCTGTAGATCAAAGGTCTCTATGAGAGTGAGTGGAGGTCTCTAGCTCACAGGTCTCTATGAGAGTGAGTGGAGGTCTCTGTAGCTCACAGGTCTCTATGAGAGTGAGTAGAGGTCTCTGTAGCTCACAGTTCTCTATGAGAGTGAGTGGATATCTCTGTAGCTCACAGGTCTCTATGAGAGTGAGTGGACGTCTCTGTAGATCACGGATCTCTATGAGGGTGAGTGGAGATCTCTGTAGCTCACATGTCTCTAGGAGAGTGAGTGGAGGTCTCTGTAACTCACAGGTCTCTATGAAGGTGAGTGGAGGTCTCTGTAACTCACAGGTCTCTATGAGAGGGAGTGGAGGTCTCTGTGGAGCTTACAGGTCTCTATGAGAGTGAGTGGAGATCTCTGTAGCTCACAGATCTCTATGAGAGTGAGTGGAGGTCTCTGTGGAGCATACAGGTCTCTATGAGAGTGAGTGGACATCTCTGTAGCTCGCAGGTCTCCATGAGAGTGAGTGAAGGTCTCTGTAGCTCACAGATCTCTATGAGAGTGAGTGGATGTCTCTGTAGCTCACAGATCTCTATGAGAGTGAGTGGAGGTCTCTGTAGCTCACAGGTCTCTATGAGAGTGAGTGGAGGTCTCTGTACCTCACAGATCTCTATGAGAGTGAGTGGAGGTCTCTAGCTCACAGGTCTCTATGAGAGTGAGTGGAGGTCGCTTTAGCTCACAGGTCTCTATGAGAACGAGTGGAGGTCTCTGTAGCTCACAGGTCTCTATGAGAGTGAGTGGAGGACTCTGTAGCTCACGGATCTCTATGAGGATGAGTGGAGGTCTCTGTAGCTCACATGTCTCTAGGAGAGTGAGTGGAGGTCTCTGTAACTCACAGGTCTCTATGAAGGTGAGTGGAGGTCTCTGTAACTCACAGGTCTCTATGAGAGGGAGTGGAGGTCTCTGAGGAGCTTACAGGTCTCTATGAGAGTGAGTGGAGATCTCTGTAGCTCACAGATCTCTATGAGAGTGAGTGGAGGTCTCTGTGGAGCTTACAGGTTTCTATGAGAGTGAGTGGACATCTCTGTAGCTCGCAGGTCTCCATGAGAGTGTGTGAAGGTCTCTGTAGCTCACAGATCTCTATGAGAGTGAGTGGAGGTCTCTGTAGCTCACAGGTCTCCATGAGAGTGAGTGGAGGTCTCTGTACCTCACAGATCTCTATGAGAGTGAGTGGAGGTCTCTAGCTCACAGGTCTCTATGAGAGTGAGTGGAGGTCTCTGTACCTCACAGATCTCTATGAGAGTGAGTGGAGGTCTTTGTAGCTCACATATCTCTATGAGAGTGTGTGGAGGTCTCTGTAGCTCACAGATCTGTATGAGAGTGAGTGGAGGTCTCTGTAGCTCACAGGTCTCTATGAGAGTGAGTGGAGGTCTCTGTAGCTCACAGGTCTCTATGAGAGTGAGTAGAGGTCTCTGTAGCTCACAGTTCTCTATGAGAGTGAGTGGATATCTCTGTAGCTCGCAGGTCTCTATGAGAGTGAGTGAAGGTCTCTGTAGCTCACAGGTCTCTATGAGAGTGAGTGGAGGTCTCTGTAGCTCACAGATCTCTATGAAAGTGAGTGGAGTTCTCTTTAGCTCACAGGTCTCTATGAGAACGAGTGGAGGTCTCTGTAGCTCACAGGTCTCTATGAGAGTGAGTGGACGTCTCTGTAGATCACGGATCTCTATGAGGGTGAGTGGAGATCTCTGTAGATCACATGTCTCTAGGAGAGTGAGTGGAGGTCTCTGTAACTCACAGGTCTCTATGAAGGTGAGTGGAGGTCTCTGTAACTCACAGGTCTCTATGAGAGGGAGTGGAGGTCTCTGTGGAGCTTACAGGTCTCTATGAGAGTGAGTGGAGATCTCTGTAGCTCACAGATCTCTATGAGAGTGAGTGGAGGTCTCTGTGGAGCTTACAGGTCTCTATGAGAGTGAGTGGACATCTCTGTAGCTCGCAGGTCTCCATGAGAGTGAGTGAAGGTCTCTGTAGCTCACAGATCTCTATGAGAGTGAGTGGATGTCTCTGTAGCTCACAGATCTCTATGAGAGTGAGTGGAGGTCTCTGTAGCTCACAGGTCTCTATGAGAGTGAGTGGAGGTCTCTGTACCTCACAGATCTCTATGAGAGTGAGTGGAGGTCTCTAGCTCACAGGTCTCTATGAGAGTGAGTGGAGGTCGCTTTAGCTCACAGGTCTCTATGAGAACGAGTGGAGGTCTCTGTAGCTCACAGGTCTCTATGAGAGTGAGTGGAGGACTCTGTAGCTCACGGATCTCTATAAGGATGAGTGGAGGTCTCTGTAGCTCACATGTCTCTAGGAGAGTGAGTGGAGGTCTCTGTAACTCACAGGTCTCTATGAAGGTGTGTGGAGGTCTCTGTAACTCACAGGTCTCTATGAGAGGGAGTGGAGGTCTCTGAGGAGCTTACAGGTCTCTATGAGAGTGAGTGGAGATCTCTGTAGATTACAGATCTCTATGAGAGTGAGTGGAGGTCTCTGTGGAGCTTACAGGTTTCTATGAGAGTGAGTGGACATCTCTGTAGCTCGCAGGTCTCCATGAGAGTGTGTGAAGGTCTCTGTAGCTCACAGATCTGTGTGAGAGTGAGTGGATGTCTCTGTAGCTCACAGATCTCTATGAGAGTGAGTGGAGGTCTCTGTAGCTCACAGGTCTCTATGAGAGTGAGTGGAGGTCTCTGTACCTCACAGATCTCTATGAGAGTGAGTGGAGGTCTCTAGCTCACAGGTCTCTATGAGAGTGAGTGGAGGTCTCTGTAACTCACAGGTCTCTATGAGAGTGAGTGGAGGTCTCTGTAACTCACAGGTCTCTATGAGAGTGAGTGGTGGTCTCTGTAGATCACAGGTCTCTATGAGAGTGAGAGGAGGTCTCTAGCTCACAGGTCTCTATGAGAGTGAGTGGAGGTCTCTGTAGCTCACAGATCTCTAAGAGAGTGAGTGGAGGTCTCTGTAGCTCACAGGTCTCTATGAGAGTGAGTGGAGGTCTCTGTAGCTCACAGGTCTCTATGAGAGTGAGTGGAGGTCTCTGTAGCTCACAGATCTCTATGAGAGTGAGTGGAGGTCGCTTTAGCTCACAGGTCTCTATGAGAATGAGTGGAGGTCTCTGTAGCTCACAGGTCTCTATGAGAGTGAGTGGAGGTCTCTGTAGCTCACAGATCTCTAAGAGAGTGAGTGGAGGTCTCTGTAGCTCACAGGTCTCTATGAGAGTGAGTGGAGGTCTCTGTAGCTCACAGGTTTCTATGAGAGTCAGTGGAGATCTCTGTAGCTCACAGATCTCTATGAGAGTGAGTGGAGGTCTCTGTAACTCACAGGTCTCTATGAGAATGAGTGGAGGTATCTGTGGAGCTTACAGGTCTATATGAGAGTGAGTGGATATCTCTGTAGCTCGCAGGTCTCTATGAGAGTGAGTGAAGGTCTCTGTACCTCACAGATCTCTATGAGAGTGAGTGGATGTCTCTGTAGCTCACAGATCTCTATGAGAGTGAGTGGAGGTCTCTGTAGCTCACAGGTCTCTATGAGAGTAAGTGGAGGTCTCTGTACCTCACAGATCTCTATGAGAGTGAGTGGAGGTCTTTGTAGCTCACAGATCTCTATGAGAGTGTGTGGAGGTCTCTGTAGCTCACATAACTCTATGAGAGTGAGTGGTGGTGTCTGTAGATCAAAGGTCTCTATGAGAGTGAGTGGAGGTCTCTAGCTCACAGGTCTCTATGAGAGTGAGTGGAGGTCTCTGTAGCCCACATATCTGTCTGAGAGTGAGTGGAGGTCTCTAGCTTACAGGTCTCTGTGAGAGTTAGTGGAGATCTATGTAGCTCACAGATCTCTATGAGAGTGGGTGTAGGTCTCTTTAGCTCACAGATCTCTATGAGGGTGAGTGGAGGTCTCTGTAGCTCACAGATCTCTATGAGAGTGAGTGGAGGCCTCTGTAGCTCACAGATCTCTATAAGATTGAGTAGAGGTCTCTGTAGCTCACACGTCTCTATGAGAGTGAGTGGAGGTCTCTGTAGCTCACAGGTCTCTATGAGAGTGAGTGGAGGTCTCTGTAACTCACAGATCTCTATGAGAGTGAGTGGAGGTCTATGTAGCTCACAGATCTCTATGAGAGTGAGTGGAGGTCTCTGTAGCTCACAGGTCTCTATGAGAGTGAGTGGAGTTCTCTGTACCTCACAGATCTCTATGAGAGTGAGTGGAGGTCTCTAGCTCACAGGTCTCTATGAGAGTGAGTGGAGGTCTCTGTAACTCACAGGTCTCTATGAGAGTGAGTGGAGGTCTCTGTAACTCACAGGTCTCTATGAGAGTGAGTGGTGGTCTCTGTAGATCACAGGTCTCTATGAGAGTGAGAGGAGGTCTCTAGCTCGCAGGTCTCTATGAGAGTGAGTGGAGGTCTCTGTAGCTCACAGATCTCTAAGAGAGTGAGTGGAGGTCTCTGTAGCTCACAGGTCTCTATGAGAGTGAGTGGAGGTCTCTGTAGCTCACAGGTCTCTATGAGAGTGAGTGGAGGTCTCTGTAGCTCACAGATCTCTATGAGAGTGAGTGGAGGTCGCTTTAGCTCACAGGTCTCTATGAGAATGAGTGGAGGTCTCTGTAGCTCACAGGTCTCTATGAGAGTGAGTGGAGGTCTCTGTAGCTCACAGATCTCTATGAGGGTGAGTGGAGGTCTCTGTAGCTCACATGTCTCTATGAGAGTGAGTGGAGGTCTCTCTAGCTCACAGATCTCTATGAGAGTGAGTGGAGGTCTCTGTAGCTCACAGGTCTCTATGAGAGTGAGTGGAGGTCTCTGTACCTCACAGATCTCTATGAGAGTGAGTGGAGGTCTCTAGCTCACAGGTCTCTATGAGAGTGAGTGGAGGTCTCTGTAACTCACAGGTCTCTATGAGAGTGAGTGGAGGTCTCTGTAACTCACAGGTCTCTATGAGAGTGAGTGGTGGTCTCTGTAGATCACAGGTCTCTATGAGAGTGAGAGGAGGTCTCTAGCTCACAGGTCTCTATGAGAGTGAGTGGAGGTCTCTGTAGCTCACAGATCTCTAAGAGAGTGAGTGGAGGTCTCTGTAGCTCACAGGTCTCTATGAGAGTGAGTGGAGGTCTCTGTAGCTCACAGGTCTCTATGAGAGTGAGTGGAGGTCTCTGTAGCTCACAGATCTCTATGAGAGTGAGTGGAGGTCGCTTTAGCTCACAGGTCTCTATGAGAATGAGTGGAGGTCTCTGTAGCTCACAGGTCTCTATGAGAGTGAGTGGAGGTCTCTGTAGCTCACAGATCTCTAAGAGAGTGAGTGGAGGTCTCTGTAGCTCACAGGTCTCTATGAGAGTGAGTGGAGGTCTCTGTAGCTCACAGGTTTCTATGAGAGTCAGTGGAGATCTCTGTAGCTCACAGATCTCTATGAGAGTGAGTGGAGGTCTCTGTAACTCACAGGTCTCTATGAGATTGAGTGGAGGTATCTGTGGAGCTTACAGGTCTATATGAGAGTGAGTGGATATCTCTGTAGCTCGCAGGTCTCTATGAGAGTGAGTGAAGGTCTCTGTAGCTCACAGATCTCTATGAGAGTGAGTGGATGTCTCTGTAGCTCACAGATCTCTATGAGAGTGAGTGGAGGTCTCTGTAGCTCACAGGTCTCTATGCGAGTGAGTGGAGGTCTCTGTACCTCACAGATCTCTATGAGAGTGAGTGGAGGTCTTTGTAGCTCACAGATCTCTATGAGAGTGTGTGGAGGTCTCTGTAGCTCACATAACTCTATGAGAGTGAGTGGAGGTGTCTGTAGATCAAAGGTCTCTATGAGAGTGAGTGGAGGTCTCTGTAGCCCACATATCTGTCTGAGAGTGAGTGGAGGTCTCTAGCTTACAGGTCTCTGTGAGAGTTAGTGGAGATCTATGTAGCTCACAGATCTCTATGAGAGTGGGTGTAGGTCTCTTTAGCTCACAGATCTCTATGAGGGTGAGTGGAGGTCTCTGTAGCTCACAGATCTCTATGAGAGTGAGTGGAGGCCTCTGTAGCTCACAGATCTCTATAAGATTGAGTGGAGGTCTCTGTAGCTCACAGGTCTCTATGAGAGTGAGTGGAGGTCTCTGTAGCCCACATATCTGTCTGAGAGTGAGTGGAGGTCTCTAGCTTACAGGTCTCTGTGAGAGTTAGTGGAGATATATGTAGCTCACAGATCTCTATGAGAGTGGGTGTAGGTCTCTTTAGCTCACAGATCTCTATGAGGGTGAGTGGAGGTCTCTGTAGCTCACAGATCTCTATGAGAGTGAGTGGAGGCCTCTGTAGCTCACAGATCTCTATAAGATTGAGTGGAGGTCTCTGTAGCTCACACGTCTCTATGAGAGTGAGTGGAGGTCTCTGTAGCTCACAGGTCTCTATGAGAGTGAGTGGAGGTCTCTGTAACTCACAGATCTCTATGAGAGTGAGTGGAGGTCTCTGTAGCTCACAGATCTCTATGAGAGTGAGTGGAGGTCTCTGTAGCTCACAGGTCTCTATGAGAGTGAGTGGAGGTCTCTGTACCTCACAGATCTCTATGAGAGTGAGTGGAGGTCTCTAGCTCACAGGTCTTTATGAGAGTGAGTGGAGGTCTCTGTAACTCACAGGTCTCTATGAGAGTGAGTGGAGGTCTCTGTAACTCACAGGTCTCTATGAGAGTGAGTGGTGGTCTCTGTAGATCACAGGTCTCTATGAGAGTGAGAGGAGGTCTCTAGCTCACAGGTCTCTATGAGAGTGAGTGGAGGTCTCTGTAGCTCACAGATCTCTAAGAGAGTGAGTGGAGGTCTCTGTAGCTCACAGGTCTCTATGAGAGTGAGTGGAGGTCTATGTAGCTCACAGATCTCTATGAGAGTGAGTGGAGGTCTCTGTAGCTCACAGGTCTCTATGAGAGTGAGTGGAGTTCTCTGTACCTCACAGATCTCTATGAGAGTGAGTGGAGGTCTCTAGCTCACAGGTCTCTATGAGAGTGAGTGGAGGTCTCTGTAACTCACAGGTCTCTATGAGAGTGAGTGGAGGTCTTTGTAGCTCACATATCTCTATGAGAGTGTGTGGAGGTCTCTGTAGCTCACAGATCTGTATGAGAGTGAGTGGAGGTCTCTGTAGCTCACAGGTCTCTATGAGAGTGAGTGGAGGTCTCTGTAGCTCACAGGTCTCTATGAGAGTGAGTAGAGGTCTCTGTAGCTCACAGTTCTCTATGAGAGTGAGTGGATATCTCTGTAGCTCGCAGGTCTCTATGAGAGTGAGTGAAGGTCTCTGTAGCTCACAGGTCTCTATGAGAGTGAGTGGAGGTCTCTGTAGCTCACAGATCTCTATGAAAGTGAGTGGAGGTCTCTTTAGCTCACAGGTCTCTATGAGAACGAGTGGAGGTCTCTGTAGCTCACAGGTCTCTATGAGAGTGAGTGGACGTCTCTGTAGATCACGGATCTCTATGAGGGTGAGTGGAGATCTCTGTAGATCACATGTCTCTAGGAGAGTGAGTGGAGGTCTCTGTAACTCACAGGTCTCTATGAAGGTGAGTGGAGGTCTCTGTAACTCACAGGTCTCTATGAGAGGGAGTGGAGGTCTCTGTGGAGCTTACAGGTCTCTATGAGAGTGAGTGGAGATCTCTGTAGCTCACAGATCTCTATGAGAGTGAGTGGAGGTCTCTGTGGAGCTTACAGGTCTCTATGAGAGTGAGTGGACATCTCTGTAGCTCGCAGGTCTCCATGAGAGTGAGTGAAGGTCTCTGTAGCTCACAGATCTCTATGAGAGTGAGTGGATGTCTCTGTAGCTCACAGATCTCTATGAGAGTGAGTGGAGGTCTCTGTAGCTCACAGGTCTCTATGAGAGTGAGTGGAGGTCTCTGTACCTCACAGATCTCTATGAGAGTGAGTGGAGGTCTCTAGCTCACAGGTCTCTATGAGAGTGAGTGGAGGTCGCTTTAGCTCACAGGTCTCTATGAGAACGAGTGGAGGTCTCTGTAGCTCACAGGTCTCTATGAGAGTGAGTGGAGGACTCTGTAGCTCACGGATCTCTATAAGGATGAGTGGAGGTCTCTGTAGCTCACATGTCTCTAGGAGAGTGAGTGGAGGTCTCTGTAACTCACAGGTCTCTATGAAGGTGTGTGGAGGTCTCTGTAACTCACAGGTCTCTATGAGAGGGAGTGGAGGTCTCTGAGGAGCTTACAGGTCTCTATGAGAGTGAGTGGAGATCTCTGTAGATTACAGATCTCTATGAGAGTGAGTGGAGGTCTCTGTGGAGCTTACAGGTTTCTATGAGAGTGAGTGGACATCTCTGTAGCTCGCAGGTCTCCATGAGAGTGTGTGAAGGTCTCTGTAGCTCACAGATCTGTGTGAGAGTGAGTGGATGTCTCTGTAGCTCACAGATCTCTATGAGAGTGAGTGGAGGTCTCTGTAGCTCACAGGTCTCTATGAGAGTGAGTGGAGGTCTCTGTACCTCACAGATCTCTATGAGAGTGAGTGGAGGTCTCTAGCTCACAGGTCTCTATGAGAGTGAGTGGAGGTCTCTGTAACTCACAGGTCTCTATGAGAGTGAGTGGAGGTCTCTGTAACTCACAGGTCTCTATGAGAGTGAGTGGTGGTCTCTGTAGATCACAGGTCTCTATGAGAGTGAGAGGAGGTCTCTAGCTCACAGGTCTCTATGAGAGTGAGTGGAGGTCTCTGTAGCTCACAGATCTCTAAGAGAGTGAGTGGAGGTCTCTGTAGCTCACAGGTCTCTATGAGAGTGAGTGGAGGTCTCTGTAGCTCACAGGTCTCTATGAGAGTGAGTGGAGGTCTCTGTAGCTCACAGATCTCTATGAGAGTGAGTGGAGGTCGCTTTAGCTCACAGGTCTCTATGAGAATGAGTGGAGGTCTCTGTAGCTCACAGGTCTCTATGAGAGTGAGTGGAGGTCTCTGTAGCTCACAGATCTCTAAGAGAGTGAGTGGAGGTCTCTGTAGCTCACAGGTCTCTATGAGAGTGAGTGGAGGTCTCTGTAGCTCACAGGTTTCTATGAGAGTCAGTGGAGATCTCTGTAGCTCACAGATCTCTATGAGAGTGAGTGGAGGTCTCTGTAACTCACAGGTCTCTATGAGAATGAGTGGAGGTATCTGTGGAGCTTACAGGTCTATATGAGAGTGAGTGGATATCTCTGTAGCTCGCAGGTCTCTATGAGAGTGAGTGAAGGTCTCTGTACCTCACAGATCTCTATGAGAGTGAGTGGATGTCTCTGTAGCTCACAGATCTCTATGAGAGTGAGTGGAGGTCTCTGTAGCTCACAGGTCTCTATGAGAGTAAGTGGAGGTCTCTGTACCTCACAGATCTCTATGAGAGTGAGTGGAGGTCTTTGTAGCTCACAGATCTCTATGAGAGTGTGTGGAGGTCTCTGTAGCTCACATAACTCTATGAGAGTGAGTGGAGGTGTCTGTAGATCAAAGGTCTCTATGAGAGTGAGTGGAGGTCTCTAGCTCACAGGTCTCTATGAGAGTGAGTGGAGGTCTCTGTAGCCCACATATCTGTCTGAGAGTGAGTGGAGGTCTCTAGCTTACAGGTCTCTGTGAGAGTTAGTGGAGATCTATGTAGCTCACAGATCTCTATGAGAGTGGGTGTAGGTCTCTTTAGCTCACAGATCTCTATGAGGGTGAGTGGAGGTCTCTGTAGCTCACAGATCTCTATGAGAGTGAGTGGAGGCCTCTGTAGCTCACAGATCTCTATAAGATTGAGTAGAGGTCTCTGTAGCTCACACGTCTCTATGAGAGTGAGTGGAGGTCTCTGTAGCTCACAGGTCTCTATGAGAGTGAGTGGAGGTCTCTGTAACTCACAGATCTCTATGAGAGTGAGTGGAGGTCTATGTAGATCACAGATCTCTATGAGAGTGAGTGGAGGTCTCTGTAGCTCACAGGTCTCTATGAGAGTGAGTGGAGTTCTCTGTACCTCACAGATCTCTATGAGAGTGAGTGGAGGTCTCTAGCTCACAGGTCTCTATGAGAGTGAGTGGAGGTCTCTGTAACTCACAGGTCTCTATGAGAGTGAGTGGAGGTCTCTGTAACTCACAGGTCTCTATGAGAGTGAGTGGTGGTCTCTGTAGATCACAGGTCTCTATGAGAGTGAGAGGAGGTCTCTAGCTCGCAGGTCTCTATGAGAGTGAGTGGAGGTCTCTGTAGCTCACAGATCTCTAAGAGAGTGAGTGGAGGTCTCTGTAGCTCACAGGTCTCTATGAGAGTGAGTGGAGGTCTCTGTAGCTCACAGGTCTCTATGAGAGTGAGTGGAGGTCTCTGTAGCTCACAGATCTCTATGAGAGTGAGTGGAGGTCGCTTTAGCTCACAGGTCTCTATGAGAATGAGTGGAGGTCTCTGTAGCTCACAGGTCTCTATGAGAGTGAGTGGAGGTCTCTGTAGCTCACAGATCTCTATGAGGGTGAGTGGAGGTCTCTGTAGCTCACATGTCTCTATGAGAGTGAGTGGAGGTCTCTCTAGCTCACAGATCTCTATGAGAGTGAGTGGAGGTCTCTGTAGCTCACAGGTCTCTATGAGAGTGAGTGGAGGTCTCTGTACCTCACAGATCTCTATGAGAGTGAGTGGAGGTCTCTAGCTCACAGGTCTCTATGAGAGTGAGTGGAGGTCTCTGTAACTCACAGGTCTCTATGAGAGTGAGTGGAGGTCTCTGTAACTCACAGGTCTCTATGAGAGTGAGTGGTGGTCTCTGTAGATCACAGGTCTCTATGAGAGTGAGAGGAGGTCTCTAGCTCACAGGTCTCTATGAGAGTGAGTGGAGGTCTCTGTAGCTGACAGATCTCTAAGCGAGTGAGTGGAGGTCTCTGTAGCTCACAGGTCTCTATGAGAGTGAGTGGAGGTCTCTGTAGCTCACAGGTCTCTATGAGAGTGAGTGGAGGTCTCTGTAGCTCACAGATCTCTATGAGAGTGAGTGGAGGTCTCTGTAGCTCACAGGTCTCTATGAGAGTGAGTGGAGGTCTCTGTAGCTCACAGGTTTCTATGAGAGTCAGTGGAGATCTCTGTAGCTCACAGATCTCTATGAGAGTGAGTGGAGGTCTCTGTAACTCACAGGTCTCTATGAGAATGAGTGGAGGTATCTGTGGAGCTTACAGGTCTATATGAGAGTGAGTGGATATCTCTGTAGCTCGCAGGTCTCTATGAGAGTGAGTGAAGGTCTCTGTAGCTCACAGATCTCTATGAGAGTGAGTGGATGTCTCTGTAGCTCACAGATCTCTATGAGAGTGAGTGGAGGTCTCTGTAGCTCACAGGTCTCTATGAGAGTGAGTGGAGGTCTCTGTACCTCACAGATCTTTATGAGAGTGAGTGGAGGTCTTTGTAGCTCACAGATCTCTATGAGAGTGTGTGGAGGTCTCTGTAGCTCACATAACTCTATGAGAGTGAGTGGAGGTGTCTGTAGATCAAAGGTCTCTATGAGAGTGAGTGGAGGTCTCTGTAGCCCACATATCTGTCTGAGAGTGAGTGGAGGTCTCTAGCTTACAGGTCTCTGTGAGAGTTAGTGGAGATCTATGTAGCTCACAGATCTCTATGAGAGTGGGTGTAGGTCTCTTTAGCTCACAGATCTCTATGAGGGTGAGTGGAGGTCTCTGTAGCTCACAGATCTCTATGAGAGTGAGTGGAGGCCTCTGTAGCTCACAGATCTCTATAAGATTGAGTGGAGGTCTCTGTAGCTCACAGGTCTCTATGAGAGTGAGTGGAGGTCTCTGTAGCCCACATATCTGTCTGAGAGTGAGTGGAGGTCTCTAGCTTACAGGTCTCTGTGAGAGTTAGTGGAGATATATGTAGCTCACAGATCTCTATGAGAGTGGGTGTAGGTCTCTTTAGCTCACAGATCTCTATGAGGGTGAGTGGAGGTCTCTGTAGCTCACAGATCACTATGAGAGTGAGTGGAGGCCTCTGTAGCTCACAGATCTCTATAAGATTGAGTGGAGGTCTCTGTAGCTCACACGTCTCTATGAGAGTGAGTGGAGGTCTCTGTAGCTCACAGGTCTCTATGAGAGTGAGTGGAGGTCTCTGTAACTCACAGATCTCTATGAGAGTGAGTGGAGGTCTCTGTAGCTCACAGATCTCTATGAGAGTGAGTGGAGGTCTCTGTAGCTCACAGGTCTCTATGAGAGTGAGTGGAGGTCTCTGTACCTCACAGATCTCTATGAGAGTGAGTGGAGGTCTCTAGCTCACAGGTCTCTATGAGAGTGAGTGGAGGTCTCTGTAACTCACAGGTCTCTATGAGAGTGAGTGGAGGTCTCTGTAACTCACAGGTCTCTATGAGAGTGAGTGGTGGTCTCTGTAGATCACAGGTCTCTATGAGAGTGAGAGGAGGTCTCTAGCTCACAGGTCTCTATGAGAGTGAGTGGAGGTCTCTGTAGCTCACAGATCTCTAAGAGAGTGAGTGGAGGTCTCTGTAGCTCACAGGTCTCTATGAGAGTGAGTGGAGGTCTCTGTAGCTC
This sequence comes from Petromyzon marinus, assembly GCF_048934315.1. Lineage (NCBI taxonomy): Eukaryota > Metazoa > Chordata > Hyperoartia > Petromyzontiformes > Petromyzontidae > Petromyzon > Petromyzon marinus. The sequence continues at coordinate 11,378,949 of NC_133697.1, forward strand.
ACAGGTCTCTATGAGAGTGAGTGGAGGTCTCTGTAGCTCACAGATCTCTATGAGAGTGAGTGGAGGTCGCTTTAGCTCACAGGTCTCTATGAGAATGAGTGGAGGTCTCTGTAGCTCACAGGTCTCTATGAGAGTGAGTGGAGGTCTCTGTAGCTCACAGATCTCTATGAGGGTGAGTGGAGGTCTCTGTAGCTCACATGTCTCTATGAGAGTGAGTGGAGGTCTCTGTGGAGCTTACAGGTTTCTATGAGAGTCAGTGGAGATCTCTGTAGCTCACAGATCTCTATGAGAGTGAGTGGAGGTCTCTGTAACTCACAGGTCTCTATTAGAGTGAGTGGAGGTATCTGTGGAGCTTACAGGTCTATATGAGAGTGAGTGGATATCTCTGTAGCTCGCAGGTCTCTATGAGAGTGAGTGAATGTCTCTGTAGCTCACAGATCTCTATGAGAGTGAGTGGATGTCTCTGTAGCTCACAGATCTCTATGAGAGTGAGTGGAGGTCTCTGTAGCTCACAGGTCTCTATGAGAGTGAGTGGAGGTCTCTGTACCTCACAGATCTCTATGAGAGTGAGTGGAGGTCTTTGTAGCTCACAGATCTCTATGAGAGTGTGTGGAGGTCTCTGTAGCTCAATTAACTCTATGAGAGTGAGTGGAGGTGTCTGTAGATCAAAGGTCTCTATGAGAGTGAGTGGAGGTCTCTAGCTCACAGGTCTCTATGAGAGTGAGTGGAGGTCTCTGTAGCCCACATATCTGTCTGAGAGTGAGTGGAGGTCTCTAGCTTACAGGTCTCTGTGAGAGTTAGTGGAGATCTATGTAGCTCACAGATCTCTATGAGAGTGGGTGTAGGTCTCTTTAGCTCACAGATCTCTATGAGGGTGAGTGGAGGTCTCTGTAGCTCACAGATCTCTATGAGAGTGAGTGGAGGCCTCTGTAGCTCACAGATCTCTATAAGATTGAGTGGAGGTCTCTGTAGCTCACAGTTCTCTATGAGAGTGAGTGGAGGTCTCTAGCTCACAGGTCTCTATGAGAGTGAGTGGAGGTCTCTGTAGCTCACAGGTCTCTATGAGAGTGAGTGGAGGTCTGTAGCTCACAGGTCTCTATGAGAGTGAGTGGAGGTCTCTCTAGCTCACAGGTCTCTATGAGTGTGAGTGGAGGTCTCTGTAGCTCACAGGTCTATATGAGGGTGAGTGGAGGTCTCTAGCTCACAGGTCTCTATGAGAATGAGTGGAGGTCTCTCTAGCTCACAGGTCTCTATGAGAGTGAGTGGAGGTCTCTGTAGCTCACAGGTCTATATGAGGGTGAGTGGAGGTCTCTAGCTCACAGGTCTCTATGAGAATGAGTGGAGGTCTCTCTAGCTCACAGGTCTCTATGAGAGTGAGTGGAGGTCTCTGTAGCTCACAGATCACTATGAGAGTGAGTGGAGGTATCTGTAACTCACAGGTCTCTATGAGAGTGAGTGGAGGTCTCTCTAGCTCACAGGTCTCTATGAGTGTGAATGGAGGTCTCTGTAGCTCACAGATCTCTATGAGAGTGAGTGGATGTCTCTAGATCACAGGTCTTTATGAGGGTGAGTGGAGGTCTCTGTAGCTCACAGATCTCTACCAGATTGAGTGGATGTCTCTGTAGCTCACAGATCTCTATGATATTGAGTGGAGGTCTCTGTAGCTCACAAATCTCTATGAGAGTGAGTGGAGGTCTCTGTAGCTGACAGATCTCTATGAAAGTGAGTGGAGGTCTCTGTAGCTCAAAGGTCTCTATGAGAGTGAGTGGAGGTCTCTGTAGCTCACAGGTCTCTTTGAGAGTGAGTGGAGGTCTCTGTAGCTCACTGGTCTCTATGAGAGTGAGTGGAGGTGTCTGTAGCTCACAGATCTCTATGAGAGTGAGTGGAGGTCTCTGTAGTTCACTGGTCTCTATGAGAGTGAGTGGAGGTGTCTGTAGCTCACAGATCTCTATGAGAGTGAGTGGAGGTCTCTGTAGCTCACAGGTCTCTATGAGAGTGAGTGGAGGTCTCTATAGCTCACAGATCTCTATGAGAGTGAGTGGAGGTCTCTGTAGCTCACATATCTCTATGAGAGTGAGTGGAGGTCTCTGTTGCTCACATATCTCTATGAGAGTGAGTGGTAGTCTCTGTAGCTCACAGATCTCTATGAGAGTGAGTGGAGGTCTCTGTAGCTCACAGGTCTCTATGAGAGTGAGTGGAGGTCTCTGTAGCTCACTGGTCTCTATGAGAGTGAGTGGAGGTCTCTGTAGCTAACAGATCTCTATGAGTGTGAGTGGAGGTCTCTGTAGCTCACAGGTCTCTAAGAGGTTGAGTGGAGGTCTCTCTAGCTCACAGGTCTCTATGAGAGTGAGTGGAGGTCTCTCTAGCTCACAGGTCTCTGTGAGAGTTAGTGGAGGTCTCTGTAGCTCACAGGTCTCTATGAGAGTGAGTGGAGATCTATGTAGCTCACAGATCTCTATGAGAGTGAGTGGAGGTCTCTTTAGCTCACAGATCTCTATGAGAGTGAGTGGAGGTCTCTGTAGCTCACATATCTCTATGAGAGTGAGTGGAGGTCTCTGTAGCTCACAGATCTCTATGAAAGTGAGTGGAGGTCTCTGTAGCTCACAGATCTCTATGAGAGTGAGTGGAGGTCTCTGTAGCTGACAGATCTCTATGAAAGTGAGTGGAGGTCTCTGTAGCTCAAAGGTCTCTATGAGAGTGAGTGGAGGTCTCTGTAGCTCACAGGTCTCTTTGAGAGTGAGTGGAGGTCTCTGTAGCTCACTGGTCTCTATGAGAGTGAGTGGAGGTGTCTGTAGCTCACAGATCTCTATGAGAGTGAGTGGAGGTCTCTGTAGTTCACTGGTCTCTATGAGAGTGAGTGGAGGTGTCTGTAGCTCACAGATCTCTATGAGAGTGAGTGGAGGTCTCTGTAGCTCACAGGTCTCTATGAGAGTGAGTGGAGGTCTCTATAGCTCACAGATCTCTATGAGAGTGAGTGGAGGTCTCTGTAGCTCACATATCTCTATGAGAGTGAGTGGAGGTCTCTGTAGCTCACAGATCTCTATGAGAGTGAGTGGAGGTCTCTGTAGCTCACAGATCTCTATGAGAGTGAGTGGAGGTCTCTGTAGCTCACAGGTCTCTATGAGAGTGAGTGGAGGTCTCTGTAGCTCACTGGTCTCTATGAGAGTGAGTGGAGGTCTCTGTAGCTAACAGATCTCTATGAGAGTGAGTGGAGGTCTCTGTAGCTCACAGGTCTCTAAGAGGTTGAGTGGAGGTCTCTCTAGCTCACAGGTCTCTATGAGAGTGAGTGGAGGTCTCTCTAGCTCACAGGTCTCTGTGAGAGTTAGTGGAGGTCTCTGTAGCTCACAGGTCTCTATGAGAGTGAGTGGAGATCTATGTAGCTCACAGATCTCTATGAGAGTGAGTGGAGGTCTCTTTAGCTCACAGATCTCTATGAGAGTGAGTGGAGGTCGCTTTAGCTCACAGGTCTCTATGAGAATGTGTGGAGGTCTCTGTAGCTCACAGGTCTCTATGAGAGTGAGTGGAGGTCTCTGTAGCTCACAGATCTCAATGAGGGTGAGTGGAGGTCTCTGTAGCTCACATGTCTCTATGAGAGTGAGAGGAGGTCTCTGTGGAGCTTACAGGTTTCTATGAGAGTCAGTGGAGATCTCTGTAGCTCACAGATCTCTATGAGAGTGAGTGGAGGTCTCTGTAACTCACAGGTCTCTATTAGAGTGAGTGGAGGTATCTGTGGAGCTTACAGGTCTATATGAGAGTGAGTGGATATCTCTGTAGCTCGCAGGTCTCTATGAGAGTGAGTGAATGTCTCTGTAGCTCACAGATCTCTATGAGAGTGAGTGGATGTCTCTGTAGCTCACAGATCTCTATGAGAGTGAGTGGAGGTCTCTGAAGCTCACAGGTCTCTATGAGAGTGAGTGGAGGTCTCTGTACCTCACAGATCTCTATGAGAGTGAATGGAGGTCTTTGTAGCTCACAGATCTCTATGAGAGTGTGTGGAGGTCTCTGTAGCTCACATAACTCTATGAGAGTGAGTGGAGGTGTCTGTAGATCAAAGGTCTCTATGAGAGTGAGTGGAGGTCTCTAGCTCACAGTTCTCTATGAGAGTGAGTGGAGGTCTCTGTAGCCCACATATCTGTCTGAGAGTGAGTGGAGGTCTCTAGCTTACAGGTCTCTGTGAGAGTTAGTGGAGATCTATGTAGCTCACAGATCTCTATGAGAGTGGGTGTAGGTCTCTTTAGCTCACAGATCTCTATGAGGGTGAGTGGAGGTCTCTGTAGCTCACAGATCTCTATGAGAGTGAGTGGAGGCCTCTGTAGCTCACAGATCTCTATAAGATTGAGTGGAGGTCTCTGTAGCTCACAGTTCTCTATGAGAGTGAGTGGAGGTCTCTAGCTCACAGGTCTCTATGAGAGTGAGTGGAGGTCTCTGTAGCTCACAGGTCTCTATGAGAGTGAGTGGAGGTCTGTAGCTCACAGGTCTCTATGAGAGTGAGTGGAGGTCTCTCTAGCTCACAGGTCTCTATGAGTGTGAGTGGAGGTCTCTGTAGCTCACAGGTCTATATGAGGGTGAGTGGAGGTCTCTAGCTCACAGGTCTCTATGAGAATGAGTGGAGGTCTCTCTAGCTCACAGGTCTCTATGAGAGTGAGTGGAGGTCTCTGTAGCTCACAGGTCTATATGAGGGTGAGTGGAGGTCTCTAGCTCACAGGTCTCTATGAGAATGAGTGGAGGTCTCTCTAGCTCACAGGTCTCTATGAGAGTGAGTGGAGGTCTCTGTAGCTCACAGATCACTATGAGAGTGAGTGGAGGTATCTGTAACTCACAGGTCTCTATGAGAGTGAGTGGAGGTCTCTCTAGCTCACAGGTCTCTATGAGTGTGAATGGAGGTCTCTGTAGCTCACAGATCTCTATGAGAGTGAGTGGATGTCTCTAGATCACAGGTCTTTATGAGGGTGAGTGGAGGTCTCTGTAGCTCACAGATCTCTACCAGATTGAGTGGATGTCTCTGTAGCTCACAGATCTCTATGATATTGAGTGGAGGTCTCTGTAGCTCACAAATCTCTATGAGAGTGAGTGGAGGTCTCTGTAGCTGACAGATCTCTATGAAAGTGAGTGGAGGTCTCTGTAGCTCAAAGGTCTCTATGAGAGTGAGTGGAGGTCTCTGTAGCTCACAGGTCTCTTTGAGAGTGAGTGGAGGTCTCTGTAGCTCACTGGTCTCTATGAGAGTGAGTGGAGGTGTCTGTAGCTCACAGATCTCTATGAGAGTGAGTGGAGGTCTCTGTAGTTCACTGGTCTCTATGAGAGTGAGTGGAGGTGTCTGTAGCTCACAGATCTCTATGAGAGTGAGTGGAGGTCTCTGTAGCTCACAGGTCTCTATGAGAGTGAGTGGAGGTCTCTATAGCTCACAGATCTCTATGAGAGTGAGTGGAGGTCTCTGTAGCTCACATATCTCTATGAGAGTGAGTGGAGGTCTCTGTTGCTCACATATCTCTATGAGAGTGAGTGGTAGTCTCTGTAGCTCACAGATCTCTATGAGAGTGAGTGGAGGTCTCTGTAGCTCACAGGTCTCTATGAGAGTGAGTGGAGGTCTCTGTAGCTCACTGGTCTCTATGAGAGTGAGTGGAGGTCTCTGTAGCTAACAGATCTCTATGAGTGTGAGTGGAGGTCTCTGTAGCTCACAGGTCTCTAAGAGGTTGAGTGGAGGTCTCTCTAGCTCACAGGTCTCTATGAGAGTGAGTGGAGGTCTCTCTAGCTCACAGGTCTCTGTGAGAGTTAGTGGAGGTCTCTGTAGCTCACAGGTCTCTATGAGAGTGAGTGGAGATCTATGTAGCTCACAGATCTCTATGAGAGTGAGTGGAGGTCTCTTTAGCTCACAGATCTCTATGAGAGTGAGTGGAGGTCTCTGTAGCTCACATATCTCTATGAGAGTGAGTGGAGGTCTCTGTAGCTCACAGATCTCTATGAAAGTGAGTGGAGGTCTCTGTAGCTCACAGATCTCTATGAGAGTGAGTGGAGGTCTCTGTAGCTGACAGATCTCTATGAAAGTGAGTGGAGGTCTCTGTAGCTCAAAGGTCTCTATGAGAGTGAGTGGAGGTCTCTGTAGCTCACAGGTCTCTTTGAGAGTGAGTGGAGGTCTCTGTAGCTCACTGGTCTCTATGAGAGTGAGTGGAGGTGTCTGTAGCTCACAGATCTCTATGAGAGTGAGTGGAGGTCTCTGTAGTTCACTGGTCTCTATGAGAGTGAGTGGAGGTGTCTGTAGCTCACAGATCTCTATGAGAGTGAGTGGAGGTCTCTGTAGCTCACAGGTCTCTATGAGAGTGAGTGGAGGTCTCTATAGCTCACAGATCTCTATGAGAGTGAGTGGAGGTCTCTGTAGCTCACATATCTCTATGAGAGTGAGTGGAGGTCTCTGTAGCTCACAGATCTCTATGAGAGTGAGTGGAGGTCTCTGTAGCTCACAGATCTCTATGAGAGTGAGTGGAGGTCTCTGTAGCTCACAGGTCTCTATGAGAGTGAGTGGAGGTCTCTGTAGCTCACTGGTCTCTATGAGAGTGAGTGGAGGTCTCTGTAGCTAACAGATCTCTATGAGAGTGAGTGGAGGTCTCTGTAGCTCACAGGTCTCTAAGAGGTTGAGTGGAGGTCTCTCTAGCTCACAGGTCTCTATGAGAGTGAGTGGAGGTCTCTCTAGCTCACAGGTCTCTGTGAGAGTTAGTGGAGGTCTCTGTAGCTCACAGGTCTCTATGAGAGTGAGTGGAGATCTATGTAGCTCACAGATCTCTATGAGAGTGAGTGGAGGTCTCTTTAGCTCACAGATCTCTATGAGAGTGAGTGGAGGTCGCTTTAGCTCACAGGTCTCTATGAGAATGTGTGGAGGTCTCTGTAGCTCACAGGTCTCTATGAGAGTGAGTGGAGGTCTCTGTAGCTCACAGATCTCAATGAGGGTGAGTGGAGGTCTCTGTAGCTCACATGTCTCTATGAGAGTGAGAGGAGGTCTCTGTGGAGCTTACAGGTTTCTATGAGAGTCAGTGGAGATCTCTGTAGCTCACAGATCTCTATGAGAGTGAGTGGAGGTCTCTGTAACTCACAGGTCTCTATTAGAGTGAGTGGAGGTATCTGTGGAGCTTACAGGTCTATATGAGAGTGAGTGGATATCTCTGTAGCTCGCAGGTCTCTATGAGAGTGAGTGAATGTCTCTGTAGCTCACAGATCTCTATGAGAGTGAGTGGATGTCTCTGTAGCTCACAGATCTCTATGAGAGTGAGTGGAGGTCTCTGAAGCTCACAGGTCTCTATGAGAGTGAGTGGAGGTCTCTGTACCTCACAGATCTCTATGAGAGTGAATGGAGGTCTTTGTAGCTCACAGATCTCTATGAGAGTGTGTGGAGGTCTCTGTAGCTCACATAACTCTATGAGAGTGAGTGGAGGTGTCTGTAGATCAAAGGTCTCTATGAGAGTGAGTGGAGGTCTCTAGCTCACAGTTCTCTATGAGAGTGAGTGGAGGTCTCTGTAGCCCACATATCTGTCTGAGAGTGAGTGGAGGTCTCTAGCTTACAGGTCTCTGTGAGAGTTAGTGGAGATCTATGTAGCTCACAGATCTCTATGAGAGTGGGTGTAGGTCTCTTTAGCTCACAGATCTCTATGAGGGTGAGTGGAGGTCTCTGTAGCTCACAGATCTCTATGAGAGTGAGTGGAGGCCTCTGTAGCTCACAGATCTCTATAAGATTGAGTGGAGGTCTCTGTAGCTCACAGTTCTCTATGAGAGTGAGTGGATGTCTCTAGCTCACAGGTCTCTATGAGAGTGAGTGGAGGTCTCTGTAGCTCACAGGTCTCTATGAGAGTGAGTGGAGGTCTGTAGCTCACAGGTCTCTATGAGAGTGAGTGGAGGTCTCTCTAGCTCACAGGTCTCTATGAGTGTGAGTGGAGGTCTCTGTAGCTCACAGGTCTATATGAGGGTGAGTGGAGGTCTCTAGCTCACAGGTCTCTATGAGAATGAGTGGAGGTCTCTCTAGCTCACAGGTCTCTATGAGAGTGAGTGGAGGTCTCTGTAGCTCACAGGTCTATATGAGGGTGAGTGGAGGTCTCTAGCTCACAGGTCTCTATGAGAATGAGTGGAGGTCTCTCTAGCTCACAGGTCTCTATGAGAGTGAGTGGAGGTCTCTGTAGCTCACAGATCACTATGAGAGTGAGTGGAGGTATCTGTAACTCACAGGTCTCTATGAGAGTGAGTGGAGGTCTCTCTAGCTCACAGGTCTCTATGAGTGTGAATGGAGGTCTCTGTAGCTCACAGATCTCTATGAGAGTGAGTGGATGTCTCTAGATCACAGGTCTTTATGAGGGTGAGTGGAGGTCTCTGTAGCTCACAGATCTCTACCAGATTGAGTGGATGTCTCTGTAGCTCACAGATCTCTATGATATTGAGTGGAGGTCTCTGTAGCTCACAAATCTCTATGAGAGTGAGTGGAGGTCTCTGTAGCTGACAGATCTCTATGAAAGTGAGTGGAGGTCTCTGTAGCTCAAAGGTCTCTATGAGAGTGAGTGGAGGTCTCTGTAGCTCACAGGTCTCTTTGAGAGTGAGTGGAGGTCTCTGTAGCTCACTGGTCTCTATGAGAGTGAGTGGAGGTGTCTGTAGCTCACAGATCTCTATGAGAGTGAGTGGAGGTCTCTGTAGTTCACTGGTCTCTATGAGAGTGAGTGGAGGTGTCTGTAGCTCACAGATCTCTATGAGAGTGAGTGGAGGTCTCTGTAGCTCACAGGTCTCTATGAGAGTGAGTGGAGGTCTCTATAGCTCACAGATCTCTATGAGAGTGAGTGGAGGTCTCTGTAGCTCACATATCTCTATGAGAGTGAGTGGAGGTCTCTGTTGCTCACATATCTCTATGAGAGTGAGTGGAGGTCTCTGTAGCTCACAGATCTCTATGAGAGTGAGTGGAGGTCTCTGTAGCTCACAGGTCTCTATGAGAGTGAGTGGAGGTCTCTGTAGCTCACTGGTCTCTATGAGAGTGAGTGGAGGTCCCTGTAGCTAACAGATCTCTATGAGTGTGAGTGGAGGTCTCTGTAGCTCACAGGTCTCTAAGAGGTTGAGTGGAGGTCTCTCTAGCTCACAGGTCTCTATGAGAGTGAGTGGAGGTCTCTCTAGCTCACAGGTCTCTGTGAGAGTTAGTGGAGGTCTCTGTAGCTCACAGGTCTCTATGAGAGTGAGTGGAGATCTATGTAGCTCACAGATCTCTATGAGAGTGAGTGGAGGTCTCTTTAGCTCACAGATCTCTATGAGAGTGAGTGGAGGTCTCTGTAGCTCACATATCTCTATGAGAGTGAGTGGAGGTCTCTGTAGCTCACAGATCTCTATGAAAGTGAGTGGAGGTCTCTGTAGCTCACAGATCTCTATGAGAGTGAGTGGAGGTCTCTGTAGCTGACAGATCTCTATGAAAGTGAGTGGAGGTCTCTGTAGCTCAAAGGTCTCTATGAGAGTGAGTGGAGGTCTCTGTAGCTCACAGGTCTCTTTGAGAGTGAGTGGAGGTCTCTGTAGCTCACTGGTCTCTATGAGAGTGAGTGGAGGTGTCTGTAGCTCACAGATCACTATGAGAGTGAGTGGAGGTATCTGTAACTCACAGGTCTCTATGAGAGTGAGTGGAGGTCTCTCTAGCTCACAGGTCTCTATGAGTGTGAATGGAGGTCTCTGTAGCTCACAGATCTCTATGAGAGTGAGTGGATGTCTCTAGATCACAGGTCTTTATGAGGGTGAGTGGAGGTCTCTGTAGCTCACAGATCTCTACCAGATTGAGTGGATGTCTCTGTAGCTCACAGATCTCTATGATAGTGAGTGGAGGTCTCTGTAGCTGACAGATCTCTATGAAAGTGAGTGGAGGTCTCTGTAGCTCAAAGGTCTCTATGAGAGTGAGTGGAGGTCTCTGTAGTTCACTGGTCTCTATGAGAGTGAGTGGAGGTGTCTGTAGCTCACTGGTCTCTATGAGAGTGAGTGGAGGTGTCTGTAGCTCACTGGTCTCTATGAGAGTGAGTGGAGGTGTCTGTAGCTCACAGATCTCTATGAGAGTGAGTGGAGGTCTCTGTAGCTCACAGGTCTCTATGAGAGTGAGTGGAGGTCTCTATAGCTCACAGATCTCTATGAGAGTGAGTGGAGGTCTCTGTAGCTCACATATCTCTATGAGAGTGAGTGGAGGTCTCTGTTGCTCACATATCTCTATGAGAGTGAGTGGAGGTCTCTGTAGCTCACAGATCTCTATGAGAGTGAGTGGAGGTCTCTGTAGCTCACAGGTCTCTATGAGAGTGAGTGGAGGTCTCTGTAGCTCACTGGTCTCTATGAGAGTGAGTGGAGGTCTCTGTAGCTAACAGATCTCTATGAGTGTGAGTGGAGGTCTCTGTAGCTCACAGGTCTCTAAGAGGTTGAGTGGAGGTCTCTCTAGCTCACAGGTCTCTATGAGAGTGAGTGGAGGTCTCTCTAGCTCACAGGTCTCTGTGAGAGTTAGTGGAGGTCTCTGTAGCTCACAGGTCTCTATGAGAGTGAGTGGAGATCTATGTAGTTCACAGATCTCTATGAGAGTGAGTGGAGGTCTCTTTAGCTCACAGATCTCTATGAGAGTGAGTGGAGGTCTCTGTAGCTCACATATCTCTATGAGAGTGAGTGGAGGTCTCTGTAGCTCACAGATCTCTATGAAAGTGAGTGGAGGTCTCTGTAGCTCACAGATCTCTATGAGAGTGAGTGGAGGTCTCTGTAGCTGACAGATCTCTATGAAAGTGAGTGGAGGTCTCTGTAGCTCAAAGGTCTCTATGAGAGTGAGTGGAGGTCTCTGTAGCTCACAGGTCTCTTTGAGAGTGAGTGGAGGTCTCTGTAGCTCACTGGTCTCTATGAGAGTGAGTGGAGGTGTCTGTAGCTCACAGATCTCTATGAGAGTGAGTGGAGGTCTCTGTAGTTCACTGGTCTCTATGAGAGTGAGTGGAGGTGTCTGTAGCTCACAGATCTCTATGAGAGTGAGTGGAGGTCTCTGTAGCTCACAGGTCTCTATGAGAGTGAGTGGAGGTCTCTATAGCTCACAGATCTCTATGAGAGTGAGTGGAGGTCTCTGTAGCTCACATATCTCTATGAGAGTGAGTGGAGGTCTCTGTAGCTCATAGATCTCTATGAGAGTGAGTGGAGGTCTCTGTAGCTCACAGATCTCTATGAGAGTGAGTGGAGGTCTCTGTAGCTCACAGGTCTCTATGAGAGTGAGTGGAGGTCTCTGTAGCTCACTGGTCTCTATGAGAGTGAGTGGAGGTCTCTGTAGCTAACAGATCTCTATGAGAGTGAGTGGAGGTCTCTGTAGCTCACAGGTCTCTAAGAGGTTGAGTGGAGGTCTCTCTAGCTCACAGGTCTCTATGAGAGTGAGTGGAGGTCTCTCTAGCTCACAGGTCTCTGTGAGAGTTAGTGGAGGTCTCTGTAGCTCACAGGTCTCTATGAGAGTGAGTGGAGATCTATGTAGCTCACAGATCTCTCTGAGAGTGAGTGGAGGTCTCTTTAGCTCACAGATCTCTATGAGAGTGAGTGGAGGTCTCTGTAGCTCACATATCTCTATGAGAGTGAGTGGAGTTCTCTGTAGCTCACAGATCTCTATGAAAGTGAGTGGAGGTCTCTGTAGCTCACAGATCTCTATGAGAGTGAGTGGAGGTTTCTGTAGCTCACAGGTCTCTATGAGAGTGAGTGGAGGTCTCTGTAGCTCACTGGTCTCTATGAGAGTGAGTGGAGGTCTAACTAGCTCACAGGTCTCTATGAGTGTGAGTGGAGGTCTCTGTAGCTCACAGGTCTATATGAGGTGAGTGGAGGTCTCTAGCTCACAGGTCTCTATGAGAATGAGTGGAGGTCTCTCTAGCTCACAGGTCTCTATGAGAGTGAGTGGAAGTCTCTGTAGCTCACAGGTCTCTAAGAGGTTGAGTGGAGGTCTCTCTAGCTAACAGGTCTCTATGAGTGTGAATTGAGGTCTCTGTAGCTCACATATCTCTATGAGAGTGAGTGGAGGTCTCTGTAGCTCACAGGTCTCTATGAGAGTGAGTGGAGGTCTCTGTAGCTCACTGGTCTCTATGAGAGTGAGTGGAGGTCTCTGTAGCTAACAGATCTCTATGAGAGTGAGTGGAGGTCTCTGTAGCTCACAGGTCTCTAAGAGGTTGAGTGGAGGTCTCTCTAGCTCACAGGTCTCTATGAGAGTGAGTGGAGGTCTCTCTAGCTCACAGGTCTCTGTGAGAGTTAGTGGAGGTCTCTGTAGCTCACAGGTCTCTATGAGAGTGAGTGGAGATCTATGTAGCTCACAGATCTCTCTGAGAGTGAGTGGAGGTCTCTTTAGCTCACAGATCTCTATGAGAGTGAGTGGAGGTCTCTGTAGCTCACATATCTCTATGAGAGTGAGTGGAGGTCTCTGTAGCTCACAGATCTCTATGAAAGTGAGTGGAGGTCTCTGTAGCTCACAGATCTCTATGAGAGTGAGTGGAGGTTTCTGTAGCTCACAGGTCTCTATGAGAGTGAGTGGAGGTCTCTGTAGCTCACTGGTCTCTATGAGAGTGAGTGGAGGTCTCTGTAGCTAACAGATCTCTATGAGAGTGAGTGGAGGTCTCTGTAGCTCACAGGTCTCTAAGAGGTTGAGTGGAGGTCTCTCTAGCTCGCAGGTCTCTATGAGAGTGAGTGGAGGTCTCTCTAGTTCACAGGTCTCTGTGAGAGTTAGTGGAGGTCTCTGTAGCTCACAGGTCTCTATGAGAGTGAGTGGAGATCTATGTAGCTCACAGATCTCTATGAGAGTGAGTGGAGGTCTCTTTAGCTCACAGATCTCTATGAGGGTGAGTGGAGGTCTCTGTAGCTCACAGATCTCTATGAGAGTGAGTGGAGGTCTCTGTAGCTCACAGATCTCTATGAGAGTGAGTGGAGGTCTCTGTAGCTCACAGGTCTCTATGAGAGTGAGTGGAGGTCTCTGTAGCTCACAGGTCTCTATGAGAGTGAGTGGAGGTCTCTGTAACTCACAGATCTCTATGAGAGTGAGTGGAGGTCTCTGTAGCTCACAGGTCTCTATGAGAATGAGTGGAGGTCTCTGTAGCTCACAGTTCTCTATGAGAGTGAGTGGAGGTCTCTAGCTCACAGGTCTCTATGAGAGTGAGTGGAGGTCTCTGTAGCTCACAGGTCTCTATGAGAGTGAGTGGAGGTCTGTAGCTCACAGGTCTCTATGAGAGTGAGTGGAGGTCTCTCTAGCTCACAGGTCTCTATGAGTGTGAGTGGAGGTCTCTGTAGCTCACAGGTCTATATGAGGGTGAGTGGAGGTCTCTAGCTCACAGGTCTCTATGAGAATGAGTGGAGGTCTCTCTAGATCACAGGTCTCTATGAGAGTGAGTGGAAGTCTCTGTAGCTCACAGATCTCTATGAGAGTGAGTGGAGGTATCTGTAACTCACAGGACTCTATGAGAGTGAGAGGAGGTCTCTCTAGCTCACAGGTCTCTATGAGTGTGATTTGAGGTCTCTGTAGCTCACAGATCTCTATGAGAGTGAGTGGATGTCTCTAGATCACAGGTCTCTATGAGGGTGAGTGGAGGTTTCTGTAGTTCACAGGTCTCTATGAGGGTGAGTGGAGGTCTCTGTAACTCACAGGTCTATATGAGGGTGAGTGGAGGTCTCTGTAGCTCACAGATCTCTATGATATTGAGTGGAGGTCTCTGTAGCTCACAAATCTCTATGAGAGTGAGTGGAGGTCTCTGTAGCTGACAGATCTCTATGAAAGTGAGTGGAGGTCTCTGTAGCTCAAAGGTCTCTATGAGAGTGAGTGGAGGTCTCTGTAGCTCACAGGTCTCTATGAGAGTGAGTGGAGGTCTCTGTAGCTCACTGGTCTCTATGAGAGTGAGTGGAGGTCTCTGTAGCTAACACATCTCTATGAGAGTGAGTGGAGGTCTCTGTAGCTCACATGTCTCTAAGAGGGTGAGTGGAGGTCTCTCTAGCTCACAGGTCTCTATGAGAGTGAGTGGAGGTCTCTCTAGCTCACAGGTTTCTATGAGAGTGAGTGGAGGTCTCTGTAACTCACAGGTCTCTATGAGAGTGAGTGGAGGTCTCTCTAGCTCACAGGTCTCTGTGAGAGTTAGTGGAGGTCTCTGTAGCTCACAGGTCTCTATGTGAGTGAGTGGAGATCTATGTAGCTCACAGATCTCTATGAGAGTGGGTGGAGGTCTCTTTAGCTCACAGATCTCTATGAGGGTGAGTGGAGGTCTCTGTAGCTCACAGATCTCTATGAGAGTGAGTGGAGGTCTCTGTAGCTCACAGATCTCTATGAGAGTGAGTGGAGGTCTCTGTAGCTCACAGGTCTCTATGAGAGTGAGTGGAGGTCTCTGTAGCTCACAGGTCTCTATGAGAGTGAGTGGAGGTCTCTGTAACTCACAGATCTCTATGAGAGTGAGTAGAGGTCTCTGTAGCTCACAGGTCTCTATGAGAATGAGTGGAGGTCTCTGTAGCTCACAGTTCTCTATGAGAGTGAGAGGAGGTCTCTAGTTCACAGGTCTCTATGAGAGTGAGTGGAGGTCTCTGTAGCTCACAGGTCTCTATGAGAGTGAGTGGAGGTCTGTAGCTCACAGGTCTCTATGAGAGTGAGTGGAGGTCTCTCTAGCTCACAGGTCTCTATGAGTGTGAGTGGAGGTCTCTGTAGCTCACAGGTCTATATGAGGTGAGTGGAGGTCTCTAGCTCACAGGTCTCTATGAGAATGAGTGGAGGTCTCTCTAGCTCACAGGTCTCTATGAGAGTGAGTGGAAGTCTCTGTAGCTCACAGGTCTCTAAGAGGTTGAGTGGAGGTCTCTCTAGCTCACAGGTCTCTATGAGTGTGAATTGAGGTCTCTGTAGCTCACAGATCTCTTTGAGAGTGAGTGGATGTCTCTAGATCACAGGTCTCTATGTGGGTGAGTGGAGGTTTCTGTAGTTCACAGGTCTCTATGAGGGTGGGTGGAGGTCTCTGTAACTCACAGGACTCTATGAGGGTGAGTGGAGGTCTCTGTAGCTGACAGATCTCTATGAAAGTGAGTGGAGGTCTCTCTAGCTCACAGGTCTCTATGAGAGTGAGTGGAGGTCTCTGTAGCTCACAGATCTCTATGAGAGTGAGTGGAGGTCTCTGTAGCTCACAGGTCTCTATGAGAGTGAGTGGAGGTCTCTGTAGCTCACTGGTCTCTATGAGAGTGAGTGGAGGTCTCTGTAGCTAACAGATCTCTATGAGTGTGAGTGGAGGTCTCTGTAGCTCACAGGTCTCTAAGAGGTTGAGTGGAGGTCTCTCTAGCTCACAGGTCTCTATGAGAGTGAGTGGAGGTCTCTCTAGCTCACAGGTCTCTGTGAGAGTTAGTGGAGATCTCTGTAGCTCACAGGTCTCTATGAGAGTGAGTGGAGATCTATGTAGCTCACAGATCTCTATGAGAGTGAGTGGAGGTCTCTTTAGCTCACAGATCTCTATGAGAGTGAGTGGAGGTCTCTGTAGCTCACATATCTCTATGAGAGTGAGTGGAGGTCTCTGTAGCTCACAGATCTCTATGATATTGAGTGGAGGTCTCTCTAGCTCACAAATCTCTATGAGAGTGAGTGGAGGTCTCTGTAGCTGACAGATCTCTATAAAAGTGAGTGGAGGTCTCTGTAGCTCAAAGGTCTCTATGAGAGTGCGTGGAGGTCTCTGTAGCTCACAGGTCTCTATGAGAGTGAGTGGAGGTCTCTGTAGCTCACTGGTCTCTATGAGAGTGAGTGGAGGCCTCTGTAGCTAACAGATCTCTATGAGAGTGAGTGGAGGTCTCTGTAGCTCACAGGTCTCTAAGAGGGTGAGTGGAGGTCTCTCTAGCTCACAGGTCTCTATGAGAGTGAGTGGAGGTCTCTGTAGCTCACAGATCTCTATGAGAGTGAGTGGAGGTCTCTGTAGCTCACAGGTCTCTATGAGAGTGAGTGGAGGTCTCTGTAGCTCACTGGTCTCTATGAGAGTGAGTGGAGGTCTCTGTAGCTAACAGATCTCTATGAATGTGAGTGGAGGTCTCTGTAGCTCACAGGTCTCTAAGAGGTTGAGTGGAGGTCTCTCTAGCTCACAGGTCTCTATGAGAGTGAGTGGAGGTCTCTCTAGCTCACAGGTCTCTGTGAGAGTTAGTGGAGGTCTCTGTAGCTCACAGGTCTCTATGAGAGTGAGTGGAGATCTATGTAGCTCACAGATCTCTATGAGAGTGAGTGGAGGTCTCTTTAGCTCACAGATCTCTATGAGAGTGAGTGGAGATCTATGTAGCTCACAGATCTCTATGAGAGTGGGTGGAGGTCTCTTTAGCTCACAGATCTCTATGAGGGTGAGTGGAGGTCTCTGTAGTTCACTGGTCTCTATGAGAGTGAGTGGAGGTGTCTGTAGCTCACAGATCTCTATGAGAGTGAGTGGAGGTCTCTGTAGCTCACAGGTCTCTATGAGAGTGAGTGGAGGTCTCTATAGCTCACAGATATCTATGAGAGTGAGTGGAGGTCTCTGTAGCTCACATATCTCTATGAGAGTGAGTGGAGGTCTCTGTAGCTCACAGATCTCTATGAGAGTGAGTGGAGGTCTCTGTAGCTCACAGATCTCTATGAGAGTGAGTGGAGGTCTCTGTAGCTCACAGGTCTCTATGAGAGTGAGTGGAGGTCTCTGTAGCTCACTGGTCTCTATGAGAGTGAGTGGAGGTCTCTGTAGCTAACAGATCTCTATGAGAGTGAGTGTAGGTCTCTGTAGCTCACAGGTCTCTAAGAGGTTGAGTGGAGGTCTCTCTAGCTCACAGGTCTATATGAGAGTGAGTGGAGGTCTCTAGCTCACAGGTCTCTATGAGAGTGAGTGGAGGTCTCTGTAGCTCACAGGTCTCTATGAGAGTGAGTGGAGGTCTGTAGCTCACAGGTCTCTATGAGAGTGAGTGGAGGTCTCTCTAGCTCACAGGTCTCTATGAGTGTGAGTGGAGGTCTCTGTAGCTCACAGGTCTATATGAGGGTGAGTGGAGGTCTCTAGATCACAGGTCTCTATGAGGGTGAGTGGAGGTTTCTGTAGTTCACAGGTCTCTATGAGGGTGAGTGGAGGTCTCTGTAACTCACAGGTCTATATGAGGGTGAGTGGAGGTCTCTGTAGCTCACAGATCTCTATAATATTGAGTGGAGGTCTCTGTAGCTCACAAATCTCTATGAGAGTGAGTGGAGGTCTCTGTAGCTGACAGATCTCTATGAAAGTGAGTGGAGGTCTCTGTAGCTCAAAGGTCTCTATGAGAGTGAGTGGAGGTCTCTGTAGCTCACAGGTCTCTATGAGAGTGAGTGGAGGTCTCTGTAGCTCACTGGTCTCTATGAGAGTGAGTGGAGGTCTCTGTAGCTAACACATCTCTATGAGAGTGAGTGGAGGTCTCTGTAGCTCACATGTCTCTAAGAGGGTGAGTGGAGGTCTCTCTAGCTCACAAGTCTCTATGAGAGTGAGTGGAGGTCTCTCTAGCTCACAGGTTTCTATGAGAGTGAGTGGAGGTCTCTGTAACTCACAGGTCTCTATGAGAGTGAGTGGAGGTCTCTCTAGCTCACAGGTCTCTGTGAGAGTTAGTGGAGGTCTCTGTAGCTCACAGGTCTCTATGTGAGTGAGTGGAGATCTATGTAGCTCACAGATCTCTATGAGAGTGAGTGGAGGTCTCTTTAGCTCACAGATCTCTATGAGGGTGAGTGGAGGTCTCTGTAGCTCACAGATCTCTATGAGAGTGAGTGGAGGTCTCTGTAGCTCACAGATCTCTATGAGAGTGAGTGGAGATCTCTGTAGCTCACAGGTCTCTATGAGAGTGAGTGGAGGTCTCTGTAGCTCACAGGTCTCTATGAGAGTGAGTGGAGGTCTCTGTAACTCACAGATCTCTATGAGAGTGAGTAGAGGTCTCTGTAGCTCACAGGTCTCTATGAGAATGAGTGGAGGTCTCTGTAGCTCACAGTTCTCTATGAGAGTGAGTGGAGGTCTCTAGCTCACAGGTCTCTATGAGAGTGAGTGGAGGTCTCTGTAGCTCACAGGTCTCTATGAGAGTGAGTGGAGGTCTGTAGCTCACAGGTCTCTATGAGAGTGAGTGGAGGTATCTGTAACTCACAGGTCTCTATGAGAGTGAGTGGAGGTCTCTCTAGCTCACAGGTCTCTATGAGTGTGAATTGAGGTCTCTGTAGCTCACAGATCTCTATGAGAGTGAGTGGAGGTCTCTTTAGCTCACAGATCTCTATGAGAGTGAGTGGAGGTCTCTGTAGCTCACATATCTCTATGAGAGTGAGTGGAGGTCTCTGTAGCTCACAGATCTCTATGAAAGTGAGTGGAGGTCTCTGTAGCTCAAAGATCTCTATGAGAGTGAGTAGAGGTCTCTGTAGCTGACAGATCTCTATGAAAGTGAGTGGAGGTCTCTGTAGCTCAAAGGTCTCTATGAGAGTGAGTGGAGGTCTCTGTAGCTCACAGGTCTCTTTGAGAGTGAGTGGAGGTCTCTGTAGCTCACTGGTCTCTATGAGAGTGAGTGGAGGTGTCTGTAGCTCACAGATCTCTATGAGAGTGAGTGGAGGTCTCTGTAGTTCACTGGTCTCTATGAGAGTGAGTGGAGGTGTCTGTAGCTCACAGATCTCTATGAGAGTGAGTGGAGGTCTCTGTAGCTCACAGGTCTCTATGAGAGTGAGTGGAGGTCTCTATAGCTCACAGATATCTATGAGAGTGAGTGGAGGTCTCTGTAGCTCACATATCTCTATGAGAGTGAGTGGAGGTCTCTGTAGCTCACAGATCTCTATGAGAGTGAGTGGAGGTCTCTGTAGCTCACAGATCTCTATGAGAGTGAGTGGAGGTCTCTGTAGCTCACAGGTCTCTATGAGAGTGAGTGGAGGTCTCTGTAGCTCACTGGTCTCTATGAGAGTGAGTGGAGGTCTCTGTAGCTAACAGATCTCTATGAGAGTGAGTGTAGGTCTCTGTAGCTCACAGGTCTTTAAGAGGTTGAGTGGAGGTCTCTCTAGCTCACAGGTCTATATGAGAGTGAGTGGAGGTCTCTAGCTCACAGGTCTCTATGAGAGTGAGTGGAGGTCTCTGTAGCTCACAGGTCTCTATGAGAGTGAGTGGAGGTCTGTAGCTCACAGGTCTCTATGAGAGTGAGTGGAGGTCTCTCTAGCTCACAGGTCTCTATGAGTGTGAGTGGAGGTCTCTGTAGCTCACAGGTCTATATGAGGGTGAGTGGAGGTCTCTAGCTCACAGGTCTCTATGAGAATGAGTGGAGGTCTCTCTAGCTCACAGGTCTCTATGAGTGTGATTTGAGGTCTCTGTAGCTCACAGATCTCTATGAGAGTGAGTGGATGTCTCTAGATCACAGGTCTCTATGAGGGTGAGTGGAGGTTTCTGTAGTTCACAGGTCTCTATGAGGGTGAGTGGAGGTCTCTGTAACTCACAGGTCTATATGAGGGTGAGTGGAGGTCTCTGTAGCTCACAGATCTCTATGATATTGAGTGGAGGTCTCTGTAGCTCACAAATCTCTATGAGAGTGAGTGGAGGTCTCTGTAGCTGACAAATCTCTATGAAAGTGAGTGGAGGTCTCTGTAGCTCAAAGGTCTCTATGAGAGTGAGTGGAGGTCTCTGTAGCTCACAGGTCTCTATGAGAGTGAGTGGAGGTCTCTGTAGCTCACTGGTCTCTATGAGAGTGAGTGGAGGTCTCTGTAGCTAACACATCTCTATGAGAGTGAGTGGAGGTCTCTGTAGCTCACATGTCTCTAAGAGGGTGAGTGGAGGTCTCTCTAGCTCACAAGTCTCTATGAGAGTGAGTGGAGGTCTCTCTAGCTCACAGGTTTCTATGAGAGTGAGTGGAGGTCTCTGTAACTCACAGGTCTCTATGAGAGTGAGTGGAGGTCTCTCTAGCTCACAGGTCTCTGTGAGAGTTAGTGGAGGTCTCTGTAGCTCACAGGTCTCTATGTGAGTGAGTGGAGATCTATGTAGCTCACAGATCTCTATGAGAGTGAGTGGAGGTCTCTTTAGCTCACAGATCTCTATGAGGGTGAGTGGAGGTCTCTGTAGCTCACAGATCTCTATGAGAGTGAGTGGAGGTCTCTGTAGCTCACAGATCTCTATGAGAGTGAGTGGAGATCTCTGTAGCTCACAGGTCTCTATGAGAGTGAGTGGAGGTCTCTGTAGCTCACAGGTCTCTATGAGAGTGAGTGGAGGTCTCTGTAACTCACAGATCTCTATGAGAGTGAGTAGAGGTCTCTGTAGCTCACAGGTCTCTATGAGAATGAGTGGAGGTCTCTGTAGCTCACAGTTCTCTATGAGAGTGAGTGGAGGTCTCTAGCTCACAGGTCTCTATGAGAGTGAGTGGAGGTCTCTGTAGCTCACAGGTCTCTATGAGAGTGAGTGGAGGTCTGTAGCTCACAGGTCTCTATGAGAGTGAGTGGAGGTCTCTGTAGCTCACAGGTCTCTATGAGTGTGAGTGGAGGTCTCTGTAGCTCACAGGTCTATATGAGGGTGAGTGGAGGTCTCTAGCTCACAGGTCTCTATGAGAATGAGTGGAGGTCTCTCTAGCTCACAGGTCTCTATGAGAGTGAGTGGAAGTCTCTGTAGCTCACAGATCTCTATGAGAGTGAGTGGAGGTATCTGTAACTCACAGGTCTCTATGAGAGTGAATGGAGGTCTCTCTAGCTCACAGGTCTCTATGAGTGTGAATTTAGGTCTCTGTAGCTCACAGATCTCTATGAGAGTGAGTGGATGTCTCTAGATCACAGGTCTCTATGTGGGTGAGTGGAGGTTTCTGTAGTTCACAGGTCTCTATGAGGGTGAGTGGAGGTCTCTGTAACTCACAGGTCTCTATGAGGGTGAGTGGAGGTCTCTGTAGCTCACAGATCTCTACCAGATTGAGTGGAGGTCTCTGTAGCTCACAGATCTCTATGATATTGAGTGGAGGTCTCTCTAGCTCACAAATCTCTATGAGAGTGAGTGGAGGTCTCTGTAGCTGACAGATCTCTATGAAAGTGAGTGGAGGTCTCTGTAGCTCAAAGGTCTCTATGAGAGTGCGTGGAGGTCTCTGTAGCTCACAGGTCTCTATGAGAGTGAGTGGAGGTCTCTGTAGCTCACTGGTCTCTATGAGAGTGAGTGGAGGCCTCTGTAGCTAACAGATCACTATGAGAGTGAGTGGAGGTCTCTGTAGCTCACAGGTCTCTAAGATGGTGAGTGGAGGTCTCTCTAGCTCACAGGTCTCTATGAGAGTGAGTGGAGGTCTCTGTAGCTCACAGGTCTCTATGAGAGTGAGTGGAGGTCTCTGTAGCTCACTGGTCTCTATGAGAGTGAGTGGAGGTCTCTGTAGCTAACAGATCTCTATGAGTGTGAGTGGAGGTCTCTGTAGCTCACAGGTCTCTAAGAGGTTGAGTGGAGATCTCTCTAGCTCACAGGTCTCTATGAGAGTGAGTGGAGGTCTCTCTAGCTCACAGGTCTCTGTGAGAGTTAGTGGAGGTCTCTGTAGCTCACAGGTCTCTATGAGAGTGAGTGGAGATCTATGTAGCTCACAGATCTCTATGAGAGTGAATGGAGGTCTCTTTAGCTCACAGATCTCTATGAGAGTGAGTGGAGGTCTCTGTAGCTCACATATCTCTATGAGAGTGAGTGGAGGTCTCTGTAGCTCACAGATCTCTATGAAAGTGAGTGGAGGTCTCTGTAGCTCACAGATCTCTATGAGAGTGAGTGGAGGTCTCTGTAGCTGACAGATCTCTATGAAAGTGAGTGGAGGTCTCTGTAGCTCAAAGGTCTCTATGAGAGTGAGTGGAGGTCTCTGTAGCTCACAGGTCTCTTTGAGAGTGAGTGGAGGTCTCTGTAGCTCACTGGTCTCTATGAGAGTGAGTGGAGGTCTCTGTAGCTGACAGATCTCTATGAAAGTGAGTGGAGGTCTCTATAGCTCACAGATATCTATGAGAGTGAGTGGAGGTCTCTGTAGCTCACATATCTCTATGAGAGTGAGTGGAGGTCTCTGTAGCTCACAGATCTCTATGAGAGTGAGTGGAGGTCTCTGTAGCTCACAGATCTCTATGAGAGTGAGTGGAGGTCTCTGTAGCTCACAGGTCTCTATGAGAGTGAGTGGAGGTCTCTGTAGCTCACTGGTCTCTATGAGAGTGAGTGGAGGTCTCTGTAGCTAACAGATCTCTATGAGAGTGAGTGTAGGTCTCTGTAGCTCACAGGTCTCTAAGAGGTTGAGTGGAGGTCTCTCTAGCTCACAGGTCTATATGAGAGTGAGTGGAGGTCTCTAGCTCACAGGTCTCTATGAGAGTGAGTGGAGGTCTCTGTAGCTCACAGGTCTCTATGAGAGTGAGTGGAGGTCTGTAGCTCACAGGTCTCTATGAGAGTGAGTGGAGGTCTCTCTAGCTCACAGGTCTCTATGAGTGTGAGTGGAGGTCTCTGTAGCTCACAGGTCTATATGAGGGTGAGTGGAGGTCTCTAGCTCACAGGTCTCTATGAGAATGAGTGGAGGTCTCTCTAGCTCACAGGTCTCTATGAGTGTGATTTGAGGTCTCTGTAGCTCACAGATCTCTATGAGAGTGAGTGGATGTCTCTAGATCACAGGTCTCTATGAGGGTGAGTGGAGGTTTCTGTAGTTCACAGGTCTCTATGAGGGTGAGTGGAGGTCTCTGTAACTCACAGGTCTATATGAGGGTGAGTGGAGGTCTCTGTAGCTCACAGATCTCTATGATATTGAGTGGAGGTCTCTGTAGCTCACAAATCTCTATGAGAGTGAGTGGAGGTCTATGTAGCTCACAGATCTCTATGAAAGTGAGTGGAGGTCTCTATAGCTCACAGATATCTATGAGAGTGAGTGGAGGTCTCTGTAGCTCACATATCTCTATGAGAGTGAGTGGAGGTCTCTGTAGCTCACAGATCTCTATGAGAGTGAGTGGAGGTCTCTGTAGCTCACAGATCTCTATGAGAGTGAGTGGAGGTCTCTGTAGCTCACAGGTCTCTATGAGAGTGAGTGGAGGTCTCTGTAGCTCACTGGTCTCTATGAGAGTGAGTGGAGGTCTCTGTAGCTAACAGATCTCTATGAGAGTGAGTGTAGGTCTCTGTAGCTCACAGGTCTCTAAGAGGTTGAGTGGAGGTCTCTCTAGCTCACAGGTCTATATGAGAGTGAGTGGAGGTCTCTAGCTCACAGGTCTCTATGAGAGTGAGTGGAGGTCTCTGTAGCTCACAGGTCTCTATGAGAGTGAGTGGAGGTCTGTAGCTCACAGGTCTCTATGAGAGTGAGTGGAGGTCTCTCTAGCTCACAGGTCTCTATGAGTGTGAGTGGAGGTCTCTGTAGCTCACAGGTCTATATGAGGGTGAGTGGAGGTCTCTAGCTCACAGGTCTCTATGAGAATGAGTGGAGGTCTCTCTAGCTCACAGGTCTCTATGAGTGTGATTTGAGGTCTCTGTAGCTCACAGATCTCTATGAGAGTGAGTGGATGTCTCTAGATCACAGGTCTCTATGAGGGTGAGTGGAGGTTTCTGTAGTTCACAGGTCTCTATGAGGGTGAGTGGAGGTCTCTGTAACTCACAGGTCTATATGAGGGTGAGTGGAGGTCTCTGTAGCTCACAGATCTCTATGATATTGAGTGGAGGTCTCTGTAGCTCACAAATCTCTATGAGAGTGAGTGGAGGTCTCTGTAGCTGACAGATCTCTATGAAAGTGAGTGGAGGTCTCTGTAGCTCAAAGGTCTCTATGAGAGTGAGTGGAGGTCTCTGTAGCTCACAGGTCTCTATGAGAGTGAGTGGAGGTCTCTGTAGCTCACTGGTCTCTATGAGAGTGAGTGGAGGTCTCTGTAGCTAACACATCTCTATGAGAGTGAGTGGAGGTCTCTGTAGCTCACATGTCTCTAAGAGGGTGAGTGGAGGTCTCTCTAGCTCACAAGTCTCTATGAGAGTGAGTGGAGGTCTCTCTAGCTCACAGGTTTCTATGAGAGTGAGTGGAGGTCTCTGTAACTCACAGGTCTCTATGAGAGTGAGTGGAGGTCTCTCTAGCTCACAGGTCTCTGTGAGAGTTAGTGGAGGTCTCTGTAGCTCACAGGTCTCTATGTGAGTGAGTGGAGATCTATGTAGCTCACAGATCTCTATGAGAGTGAGTGGAGGTCTCTTTAGCTCACAGATCTCTATGAGGGTGAGTGGAGGTCTCTGTAGCTCACAGATCTCTATGAGAGTGAGTGGAGGTCTCTGTAGCTCACAGATCTCTATGAGAGTGAGTGGAGAGCTCTGTAGCTCACAGGTCTCTATGAGAGTGAGTGGAGGTCTCTGTAGCTCACAGGTCTCTATGAGAGTGAGTGGAGGTCTCTGTAACTCACAGATCTCTATGAGAGTGAGTAGAGGTCTCTGTAGCTCACAGGTCTCTATGAGAATGAGTGGAGGTCTCTGTAGCTCACAGTTCTCTATGAGAGTGAGTGGAGGTCTCTAGCTCACAGGTCTCTATGAGAGTGAGTGGAGGTCTCTGTAGCTCACAGGTCTCTATGAGAGTGAGTGGAGGTCTGTAGCTCACAGGTCTCTATGAGAGTGAGTGGAGGTCTCTGTAGCTCACAGGTCTCTATGAGTGTGAGTGGAGGTCTCTGTAGCTCACAGGTCTATATGAGGGTGAGTGGAGGTCTCTAGCTCACAGGTCTCTATGAGAATGAGTGGAGGTCTCTCTAGCTCACAGGTCTCTATGAGAGTGAGTGGAAGTCTCTGTAGCTCACAGATCTCTATGAGAGTGAGTGGAGGTATCTGTAACTCACAGGTCTCTATGAGAGTGAATGGAGGTCTCTCTAGCTCACAGGTCTCTATGAGTGTGAATTGAGGTCTCTGTAGCTCACAGATCTCTATGAGAGTGAGTGGATGTCTCTAGATCACAGGTCTCTATGTGGGTGAGTGGAGGTTTCTGTAGTTCACAGGTCTCTATGAGGGTGAGTGGAGGTCTCTGTAACTCACAGGTCTCTATGAGGGTGAGTGGAGGTCTCTGTAGCTCACAGATCTCTACCAGATTGAGTGGAGGTCTCTGTAGCTCACAGATCTCTATGATATTGAGTGGAGGTCTCTCTAGCTCACAAATCTCTATGAGAGTGAGTGGAGGTCTCTGTAGCTGACAGATCTCTATGAAAGTGAGTGGAGGTCTCTGTAGCTCAAAGGTCTCTATGAGAGTGCGTGGAGGTCTCTGTAGCTCACAGGTCTCTATGAGAGTGAGTGGAGGTCTCTGTAGCTCACTGGTCTCTATGAGAGTGAGTGGAGGCCTCTGTAGCTAACAGATCACTATGAGAGTGAGTGGAGGTCTCTGTAGCTCACAGGTCTCTAAGATGGTGAGTGGAGGTCTCTCTAGCTCACAGGTCTCTATGAGAGTGAGTGGAGGTCTCTGTAGCTCACAGGTCTCTATGAGAGTGAGTGGAGGTCTCTGTAGCTCACTGGTCTCTATGAGAGTGAGTGGAGGTCTCTGTAGCTAACAGATCTCTATGAGTGTGAGTGGAGGTCTCTGTAGCTCAAAGGTCTCTAAGAGGTTGAGTGGAGATCTCTCTAGCTCACAGGTCTCTATGAGAGTGAGTGGAGGTCTCTCTAGCTCACAGGTCTCTGTGAGAGTTAGTGGAGGTCTCTGTAGCTCACAGGTCTCTATGAGAGTGAGTGGAGATCTATGTAGCTCACAGATCTCTATGAGAGTGAGTGGAGGTCTCTTTAGCTCACAGATCTCTATGAGAGTGAGTGGAGGTCTCTGTAGCTCACATATCT
Organism: Petromyzon marinus; assembly: GCF_048934315.1. Lineage (NCBI taxonomy): Eukaryota > Metazoa > Chordata > Hyperoartia > Petromyzontiformes > Petromyzontidae > Petromyzon > Petromyzon marinus. Next base: position 11,404,634 of record NC_133697.1, read on the forward strand.
CTATGAGAGTGAGTGGAGGTCTCTGTAGCTCACAGATCTCTATGAAAGTGAGTGGAGGTCTCTGTAGCTCACAGATCTCTATGAGAGTGAGTGGAGGTCTCTGTAGCTGACAGATCTCTATGAAAGTGAGTGGAGGTCTCTGTAGCTCAAAGGTCTCTATGAGAGTGAGTGGAGGTCTCTGTAGCTCACAGGTCTCTTTGAGAGTGAGTGGAGGTCTCTGTAGCTCACTGGTCTCTATGAGAGTGAGTGGAGGTGTCTGTAGCTCACAGATCTCTATGAGAGTGAGTGGAGTTCTCTGTAGTTCACTGGTCTCTATGAGAGTGAGTGGAGGTGTCTGTAGCTCACAGATCTCTATGAGAGTGAGTGGAGGTCTCTGTAGCTCACAGGTCTCTATGAGAGTGAGTGGAGGTCTCTATAGCTCACAGATCTCTATGAGAGTGAGTGGAGGTCTCTGTAGCTCACATATCTCTATGAGAGTGAGTGGAGGTCTCTGTAGCTCACAGATCTCTAAGAGGTTGAGTGGAGGTCTCTCTAGCTCACAGGTCTCTATGAGAGTGAGTGGAGGTCTCTCTAGCTCACAGATCTCTGTGAGAGTTAGTGGAGGTCTCTGTAGCTCACAGGTCTCTATGAGAGTGAGTGGAGATCTATGTAGCTCACAGATCTCTATGAGAGTGAGTGGAGGTCTCTTTAGCTCACAGATCTCTATGAGAGTGAGTGGAGGTCTCTGTAGCTCACATATCTCTATGAGAGTGAGTGGAGGTCTCTGTAGCTCACAGATCTCTATGAAAGTGAGTGGAGGTCTCTGTAGCTCACAGATCTCTATGAGAGTGAGTGGAGGTTTCTGTAGCTCACAGGTCTCTATGAGAGTGAGTGGAGGTGTCTGTAGCTCACTGGTCTCTATGAGAGTGAGTGGAGGTCTCTGTAGCTAACAGATCTCTATGAGAGTGAGTGGAGGTCTCTGTAGCTCACAGGTCTCTAAGAGGTTGAGTGGAGGTCTCTCTAGCTCACAGGTCTCTATGAGAGTGAGTGGAGGTCTCTCTAGCTCACAGGTCTCTGTGAGAGTTAGTGGAGGTCTCTGTAGCTCACAGGTCTCTATGAGAGTGAGTGGAGATCTATGTAGCTCACAGATCTCTATGAGAGTGAGTGGAGGTCTCTTTAGCTCACAGATCTCTATGAGGGTGAGTGGAGGTCTCTGTAGCTCACAGATCTCTATGAGAGTGAGTGGAGGTCTCTGTAGCTCACAGATCTCTATGAGAGTGAGTGGAGGTCTCTGTAGCTCACATGTCTCTATGAGAGTGAGTGGAGGTCTCTGTAGCTCACAGGTCTCTATGAGAGTGAGTGGAGGTCTCTGTAACTCACAGATCTCTATGAGAGTGAGTGGAGGTCTCTGTAGCTCACAGGTCTCTATGAGAATGAGTGGAGGTCTCTGTAGCTCACAGTTCTCTATGAGAGTGAGTGGAGGTCTCTAGCTCACAGGTCTCTATGAGAGTGAGTGGAGGTCTCTGTAGCTCACAGGTCTCTATGAGAGTGAGTGGAGGTCTGTAGCTCACAGGTCTCTATGAGAGTGAGTGGAGGTCTCTCTAGCTCACAGGTCTCTATGAGTGTGAGTGGAGGTCTCTGTAGCTCACAGGTCTATATGAGGGTGAGTGGAGGTCTCTAGCTCACAGGTCTCTATGAGAATGAGTGGAGGTCTCTCTAGATCACAGGTCTCTATGAGAGTGAGTGGAAGTCTCTGTAGCTCACAGATCTCTATGAGAGTGAGTGGAGGTATCTGTAACTCACAGGACTCTATGAGAGTGAGTGGAGGTCTCTGTAACTCACAGGTCTATATGAGGGTGAGTGGAGGTCTCTGTAGCTCACAGATCTCTATGATATTGAGTGGAGGTCTCTGTAGCTCACAAATCTCTATGAGAGTGAGTGGAGGTCTCTGTAGCTGACAGATCTCTATGAAAGTGAGTGGAGGTCTCTGTAGCTCAAAGGTCTCTATGAGAGTGCGTGGAGGTCTCTGTAGCTCACAGGTCTCTATGAGAGTGAGTGGAGGTCTCTGTAGCTCACTGGTCTCTATGAGAGTGAGTGGAGGTCTCTGTAGCTAACACATCTCTATGAGAGTGAGTGGAGGTCTCTGTAGCTCACATGTCTCTAAGAGGGTGAGTGGAGGTCTCTCTAGCTCACAGGTCTCTATGAGAGTGAGTGTAGGTCTCTCTAGCTCACAGGTTTCTATGAGAGTGAGTGGAGGTCTCTGTAACTCACAGGTCTCTATGAGAGTGAGTGGAGGTCTCTCTAGCTCACAGGTCTCTATGTGAGTGAGTGGAGATCTATGTAGCTCACAGATCTCTATGAGAGTGAGTGGAGGTCTCTTTAGCTCACAGATCTCTATGAGGGTGAGTGGAGGTCTCTGTAGCTCACAGATCTCTATGAGAGTGAGTGGAGGTCTCTGTAGCTCACAGATCTCTATGAGAGTGAGTGGAGGTCTCTGTAGCTCACAGGTCTCTATGAGAGTGAGTGGAGGTCTCTGTAGCTCACAGGTCTCTATGAGAGTGAGTGGAGGTCTCTGTAACTCACAGATCTCTATGAGAGTGAGTAGAGGTCTCTGTAGCTCACAGGTCTCTATGAGAGTGAGTGGCGGTCTCTGTAGCTCACAGATCTCTATGAGAGTGAGTGGAGGTCTCTTTAGCCCACAGGTCTCTATGAGAGTGAGTGGAGGTCTCTGTAGCTCACAGATCTCTATGAGAGTGATTGGAGGTCTCTGTAACTCACAGGTCTCTATGAGAGTGAGTGGAGGTCTCTCTAGCTCACAGGTCTCTATGAGAGTGAGTGGAGGTCTCTATAGCTCACAGGTCTCTATGAGAATGAGTGGAAGTCTCTAGCTCACAGGTCTCTATGAGAATGAGTGGAGGTCTCTCTAGCTCACAGGTCTTTATGAGAGTGAGTGGAGGTCTCTGTAGCTGACAGGTCTCAATGACAGTGAGTGGCGGTCTCTGTAACTCGCTGGTCTCTATCAGAGTGATTGGAGGTATCTGTAGCTCACAGGTCTCTATGAGAGTGAGTGGAGGTATATGTAGCTCACACGTCTTCATGAGAGTGAGTGGAAGTCTCTATGGAGCTTACAGATCTCTAATGAGAGTGAGTGGAGGTCTCTGTAGCTCACAGGTCTCTGTGAGAGTGAGTGGAGGTCTCTCTAGCTCACAGATCTCTTTGAGAGTGAGTGGAGGTCTCTGTAGTTCACAGGTCTCTATGAGAGTGAGTGGAGGTCTCTGTAGTTCACAGGTCTCTATGAGAGTGAGTGGAGGTCTCTGTAGCTCACAGGTCTCTATGAGAGTGAGTGGAGGTCTCTGTAGCTCACAGGTCTCTATGACAATGAGTGGAGTTCTAACTCACAGATTTCTATGAAGTGAGTGGAGGTCTCTGTAACTCACAGATCTCTGTGAGAATGAGTGGAGGTTGCTGTAGCTCACATATCTCTATGAGAGTGAGTGGAGGTCTCTGTAGCTCACAGATCTCTATGAGAATGAGTGGAGGTCTCTAGCTCACAGGTCTCTTTGAGAGTGAGTGGAGTTCTCTGTAACTCACAGATCTCTATGAGAATGAGTGGAGGTTGCTGTAGCTCACAGATCTCTATGAGAGTGAGTGGAGGTCTCTAGCTCACAGGTCTCTATGTGAGTGAGTGGAGGTCTCTGTAGCTCACACGTCTCTATGAGAGTGAGTGGAGGTCTCTGTTGAGCTTACAGTTCTCTATGAGAGTGAGTGGAGGTCTCTGTTGCTCACAGGTCTCTGTGGAGTGAGTGGAGGTCTCTCTAGCTCACAGATCTCTATGAGAGTGAGTGGAGGTCTCTGCAGCTCACAGTTCTCTATGAGAGTGAGTGGAGGTCTCTGTAGCTCACAGGTCTCTATGAGAATGAGTGGAGTTCTAGCTCACAGATCTCTATGAGAGTGAGTTTGAGGTCTCTGTAACTCACAGATCTCTATGAGAATGAGTGGAGGTTGCTGTAGCTCACAGATCTCTATGAGAGTGAGTGGATGTCTCTGTAGCTCACAGATCTCTATGAGAATGAGTGGAGGTCTCTAGCTCACAGGTCTCTATGAGAATGAGTGGAGGTCTCTGTAACTCACAGGTCTCTATGAGAGTGAGTGGAGGTCTCTGTAGCTCACAGGTCTCTATGAGAATGAGCGGAGGTTGCTGTAGCTCACAGGTTTCTATGAGAGTGAGTGGAGGTGGCTGTAGTAATGGGGCCGTGTAATGAAGGCGCGTGGAGGAGCCCCGCCTGTAACGTCGGCGTGTATCGATGGATCTGCGGAGCTGAAATCTCTTCGCGGCAGTTTTGGCCATCATTTCCCGCTGATGGCTCCGCAATTTTCCCGTCAAATCGGGACAGATTCTCGGGCAGGGCTCTTACAGGGAGGGCCGCGCGTGGAGAGTGGGGGGAGTGGGACGCGGGTTGTGTGTGCGTGTGTGTTGTGTGCGTGTGTGTTGTGTGCGTGTGTGTTGTGTGCGTGTGTTGTGTCGTGTGTTGTGTGCGTGTGTGTTGTGTGCGTGTGTGTTGTGTGCGTGTGTGTTGTGTGCGTGTGTGTTGTGTGCGCGCGTGTTGTGTGCGCGCGTGTTGTGTGCGCGCGTGTTGTGTGCGCGCGTGTTGTGTGCGCGCGTGTTGTGTGCGTGCGTGTTGTGTGCGTGCGTGTTGTGTGCGTGCGTGTTGTGTGCGCGCGTGTTGTGTGCGCGCGTGTTGTGTGCGCGCGTGTTGTGCGTGGGGGGGGGGGGGGTAGCGGTTAGCGCGTTGCGCTACGAACCCGGCGATCCGAGTTCGATTCCCGCTCACGGCCACCAACATCAGTGACCATTGCATGGACCGGTCCTGGTTTTGCCCTAGGTCGACTCAGCCTCAAATTACTACCTGGTGCGTTGGTTAAACATCGCCACTGGGGAGACAAAGGCGGCCGGGCGTGGTGTTAGCCACCCACCCCCTTGTGCACCGTGCCGATTTTCCTAACAGCCCTTGCCCCAAAAGTCTGTCATGCCTACAAGGGGGATCTTTGTGTGCGTGTTGGAGTCGTTTTTTTTCTGCGGGGAGCGGTGGCGCAGCGGTTGGCGCGCTGCGTTACGAACCCGGTGACCCAACTTCGATTCCTGTTCACGGCCAACACCAAGTATCTGATTCCCCCCCCCCCCCCCCCACCTCTAGGTCGAATCATCCTCAAATGAGCACCTGGCGCGGGGAGACAAAGGCGGCCGAGCGTGGTACTGCCATGTGCCATGTTTGCCTGCATTGGTACTACTCGCCAACAGCCCATGGCAGCCCTTTGCTGGTAGGGCTGTGCGTCTCTCTGCCTGTCTCAGGAGTCAGTAGTGCCCTGCCACGTACTCCCAGCAGGGGGCGATGTTGCTGCCGCTTCTGGGGCTGGAGTGTCACGTCCCCCCCCCCGCTCCCCCAAACAATTCGCACTAAAATCTGCAGGTCATTTTTCATTAATTGAGATGTTTAGCCAATGCTGTGCCCAGTTACTGTGTGCGTTTTAAACTCTGGGAGAAGATGGGATAGCGCGGAGGAAAACCACGCAGAGCAAGGTGAGAACGTGCACGCTGCACAGATAATGGGGGGGGGGGGGGGGGGGGGGTGTCTGGCGAGTCGAGCAGGAATCGAGCCCGGGTTCGTCTTGCTGTGTGGCACGGGCTGGCAACCACTGCCCATAGTTCCTTAGTTCCATAGTTTCATTTATGTTGGTATAGCCCTGTGAGCCATTCGGCTCTTGAATCGGGTGCAACCGCAACAAACAAAAACATGAACAAGAAAACATCTTTAAAGTGACTATGTGACTGTGCAAACAGAAAATCCAGGAAAAAAACATCAAAATATTCCTGAAATAGCACCGTACACCAACGCTGTGTGCAAAAATCCCAGTGGGATGCAAGTCAAATAACAACAACAACCACAAGACAACTAAGATTAAGGCCATCAGTCTACCTCCGTACTACAATAAACAAAAACATGGCCAAAACAAAAAACGTTTTCGAAATCACCAAAATAAAAGCCATAAATGCAATGTAACGACTCCAACCCGCCACCACCCGCCCCGCCCGATGTGGTGCGGGAGGATTTTGGCCGAGCGGACCTGACTGGTACCATAGCGACCTGTGAGCTACAGAGATGGCTGGTACCAGCAGCGTCAAAGATCACCCGTGTAGCCCTTAACAGGCGGTGGACGGCCAGAACTATGCCCGGTCGCCTTTGTCTCCCCAGTGGCGACGTTTACACATCGCACCAGGCATTCATTTGAGGATGAGTCGACCCCGGGGAGGCCCAGAACCGATCCAGATGAATCGTCATTGGTGTTATTGTCCGTGAGCGGGAATTGAATTCGGGTCGCCGGATTCCTATCGCGCTAACCACTGCGCCACCGCTCCCCATTGATGCCCACACATCCCACCACGCACAGTCGTATTGGGTGACACCACATCCACAGCCTCCAACAAGTGCGCTCTCACAAACGCGCTCCTCCAGCCACTCAACATGTAGCCCCATTGTACCGAGTTCCACTGGGAAGGCGCCCCACCCGCCCCTCAACCCACCACCCCCTTCCCTCCTCCATTCCTCAGTCACCCGCCTAACCCTTCCCCTCCATCCCCCTTTCACTCCCCAACCCCCTCCCCTCCATCCCCTTTCACTCCCCAACCCCCTCTCCTACATCCCCCCCTCCTACCCTCCACCAACAACAACCGCCGTGCACCACGAAGTGGCGGTGGCGTCACCTCGGCGCTCGTGCCAGGCTAGGTGCACTTTGAGGCCACGTGAAGTGTCAAAGGCTCGCTTTTGGCAAGAGGTCACGGAACAGACCCAGGTGCCGTGGGTTGACTGACTGCGATGGCTGGCAGATGCACCACCTGTGCCCTCTACTGTGCCAACTCTTCTGCGCTTTATCCGCCCGGAGCTCCGCTCGTTGTTGTGAGCGTCGCTTCTCTGCCCTCCGTTGTTGCTTGGAGGGCGACTGCCTCCAACTCATGAGCAGCGTCCTTCGCGAAATCCCTCCGCCGAGGCCGACCCTGACACTGTTGGCATCGGTCATCGGCAAGTAAAATCATCTCCACATCGCATCAGTCCATCCCTTCTCGAGCCGCATCACTCTGCCGGGTCATCCTACCGAGGGGTTGTTCGCACGGATCGTTCTCATCGGCCTTGGTCAATCCACTGCTGGATGAAGGCCTCCCGCTCAAAGCCACCACCACCAACACAACCAACACCACCACCACAACGAACACCACCAGAACCAACACCACCACCACCTTACCCGGACCTTGCACGCGAGCTCCTTTCACCCCCCCCCCGCCCCTCTACGTGGTTGTTACTCAGGGAGTTGGATAGCCGTTTTCTATCCATTGCAGTTCAGACAGTCTCCGAGATACGAACAAAAGTGGATGATGGTGATGATGGTGATGATGGTGATGATGGTGATGATGATACTCTGCACTCCTATCGTGTGTTGTGCTGTTTGTTGTGGTCACGTTCTGACACGCCCCCCCCCCCTGGACATGTGTGAAAAAGAGCTTCATAGCTAATCGGATTCCTCCAGTATATATACTTATTCTGATTTTTATGATGTGGATGATGATGTGGACATAGTCGGTAGACGATTTCAGATCATCGTGATGATGTCAGTGGTGGAAAGATGCTGGGCACTGCTTCTGTTGATGTTCATGCCTCTGCTGATGATTTTGATGGTAAATATCGTGATGAAAACTGCTGCTGATGTACGTATCTTGAACTTCTTTCGCACCGTGCCTGGCAAACCGTGCCAATCGGATGATGCTGCTGCTGTTCACGACGCTGACGACGGTAAAATGTCACGGTGGGTACTGCTGCTACTGATGGAACTGCTGCTAATGATGATGATGGTTTAAACGTTAACACTTAAAACAAAACACAACAGTCGTGTCTTAATACTTTAAATGACAGCCACATTCTAGCCAACACCTCCTTTCAAACAAACACACACACACATCTCTCTCAGCCTCCTAATTACTCTGAAGCCCAGGACCCGCTCAGGTTTCACTTCTCGGCACGGGTCTCGCAGCCTGTGGTTCACGTTGCAGTCAGCTGACCCCTGCACCACCGCTCGCCTATGATACACCGCGGTTGGCCTGCAAAAGCCGGGACACGTAAGGCTTATTTATTTTGACACTGGAAATGGACACATGTTAATCGTTTCATTTCTTTGAGTTCACAACTGATCTATTATTATCCATTACCATTGTTCATATCGATTTTTCAGTTAAAAACGGAGAGAAATTTGACGAAAGACGAAGGAGTTCACTTCGTTTTAACGGATGTGAAAGAAGGCAGCTGTAACGTTTTTTTTAAATAAATCCTAAATTAATTTCAAAAGGGAATCCATGCATCAGGCATTAACGTTAACGGGCGTCAGTTTCAACATCTGTTAAAATAAATGAGATAACCCTTTTTTTTTATTTGTTCAAATGAACGTAATAACCTTGAGGTCCTGACTATTGGACCACCATGTATACCTGGTGGGAGTTGGAGAATTCGATGGCGGTGGTGGGTGGTAGGGGTAGTGGGAGAGGGAGTGGGGGGCGAAGGGGCGTGGCAGCATCTACCGTAATCACCCGGGTGAATGATACAATGCATTACCCATGCGAGTACCGTAAAGTCCTCGCTCAACGCATGTCACAACGCCGAACGCGCCCGTTGTAACGCGGTGCATGAGCGGTCGTGTACAATGACGTGCGGTGGAAATCCACTGCTGGATGAGGCGGCGGCACGGAAGTCGCTCCCCGCACTTGAAGAGAGAGAGAGAGGGAGAGAGGCACCGCAGACGAGCGGCAAGGCAGCAGCAGCAGAGCGGTAGCCACGCGGCGAGGAGCCGGTGCCAAATGTTCCTCCTAACTCTGCGGTCCTATACACATGAAGGTGTTATCGGCCAATTGATGAGCATTTATAAAAATTGTGAGAAAAAAAAACCGCATGGAGCACCCGGAGATGACTCAACGCATGTGAGAGGGTGCAACACTCGATCTCACGTAGATGGGACTGGTGGAGAAGCACATTTTGTTTTTCTGTACGCACCGCCTTCTCCTGGCTGAAGGGAGTTTCAGGGCATGGGTGTGCGGCGGTGATCCACCAACCCTAGCTGCTGCCTCAACAGTGCTGGATTACAGGCAGCCACGTGCACAGAACCACCACCACTGCCGCCCGGCTAAATCCGGTGGACGAATAATAATAATTAACGATAAACTAATGAACGACATTATAGCAGTCAAAAAATACAACGCGACGTGAAAAACAAACTCCCTCCGTCTCCCTCCCCCGGCTTCCTCCGCCCCCCCCCGGCCTTCCCTCGACCCTCCCCCCGACCCCCCCCGACCCTCCCCCCGGCCCTCCCCGCGGCCCCCCCCGGCCCCCCCGACCCTCCCCCGGCCCTCCCCCCGGCCCCCTCGACCCTCCCCCGGCGTCCCCCGGCCTTCCACAATCTCCCCCCCCGGCCTCCCCCGGCCTCATCACTGACTGCGAGGTGACAGGCGAACGCGTGGCAATTAACACGTGACAGAACGGGCTGTTGTTTTGGAGATTAAGGGTTCGTATAAATGGGTTATTTTGTCATCGCCATGGAGGAGAATTTTAATTTATATATCTGTGCGCGCGCACGCACGCGCGTGCGTGCGTGCGTGCGCGTGTTTCTTTAGAGAACAAACACGGAAAGAAACAAGCATGACGCGGGCAGCTCCCACGATCGGTGATGCGATGATGATGGCACGTGTTTGATTGTGGGTGGGGTGCCTGTCTGTGGATGGTGATGTGATGAAGATGGTCACAATCATTATTATCACGTCATCATCATTCATGTCAGTAGCAGCACTGCTTTCGCCATAGCTACCATCATTGTCATCATTTGCAGCAGCAGCAGCATCACGACCAGTCATTATAATCACGAGCATCATCTTCATTAAAATTGTAGTCATTATCATCATAAGCAGCATCATCGCTACCAACCACCACCGTCATCATCATCAACAGCAATATCGCTACCAACCATCATCAGCACCGCCATCATTCTGGACCCAGTGGCTTATGCTGATTGTATCTCCGCGGTAGATACAATCAGCATGGATAAATCAACAATTGGTTTTCTTCTGGACATAATCTCCCGCCGCCATAGGAATGTGGAGCTTACACAATTGGCTCCGGTACTCAGATGAACGCCGCCGCAAAGCTCATTTGAGCTGGAAATCACCTTGACTATGATATCAACATCATCATCAGCATCACCCAATGAACACGATTCATTCATTTATAGTAAGGACCGGTCGCTGTTGGCAACAGGAAAACATTAAATTCTGATCAAATTCTGGTCAATACAGATGCCCGTGTGTGTGGCTGGAAAGGTCACAAACGCATGATGGGCAACATATGCCACCACCATCAGAGCCAACGAATTCATCACCATCATTACAATCACTATCGCCGTCGCCGAATCCAATTCGGACTCTCATCATCGTCATCGTCCACGAACCGAGCCAGCTCTTCCCCTCCCTCCCTCCCTCCCTCCCTCCCTCCCTCCCTCCCTCCCTCCCTCCCTCCCTCCCTCCCTCCCTCCCTCCCTCCCTCCCTCCCTCCCTCCCTCCCTCCCTCCCTCCCTCCCTCCCTCCCACCCTCCCCTCCCTCCCTCCCTCCCTCCCTCCCTCCCTCCCTCCCTCCCTCCCTCCCTCCCTCCCTCCCCTCCCTCCCTCCCTCCCTCCCTCCCTCCCTCCCTCCCTCCCTCCCTCCCTCCCTCCCCTCCCTCCCTCCCTCCCTCCCTCCCCTCCCTCCCTCCCTCCCTCCCTCCCTCCCCTCCCTCCCTCCCTCCCTCCCTCCCTCCCTCCCCTCCCTCCCTCCCTCCCTCCCTCCCTCCCTCCCTCCCTCCCTCCCTCCCTCCCTCCCTCCCTCCCTCCCTCCCTCCCTCCCCTTCCTCCCTCCCTCCCTCCCTCCCCTCCCCTCCCTCCCTCCCTCCACCCCGCCGCCTCCCGCTGGAGACGCAGCGGGCTCCATCACTGTTCTGCTGCTGCTGCTGCCAGCGCGATTGTAAAGCGCTAAAGCAAACAGGTCGCGGGGAGGGTTCAGCGGGGGAGGGGGGGGGGGGTAACGGGGGGGGGCGCGGAGGGGATGGGGGCGGGGCGCAACAAAATGCGAGCCGGGGGTCATCGGTGTCGGAATAACAGAGGCAGACAAACCCCGGTTGGCCGTGCGGCTCCTGAGGCGACGCTGTTGTGGTGTGGGGGAGGAGGGGAAGGGGGGGTGGGAGGGGGGGTAGCCGCAGGGATGGAAGGGGGGGAGAGGTCGCTCAGTTGCTCGAGTTGAGTCCGGCACGGGATTGGCACGGGATTGAAGTCGGAAATAATGATAAAGCGCGCGTGAGTGTGTGTTTTAGCGGTAATTGATGTGATTCGATGAAGGGACGTTGCCCGAAACGACGCACGTAATATATTGCTTATTTGAAAGCAACAGTGTTATTGACGAATGTGTAGTGTTTGTGTTGTTCCATCTGGATCGATTAGTGGTGATGTTGTCAGTCGTGATGGTCATGGTGGTGGTTGTGATGGTGGTGGCGGTGGTGGTGATGGTGGCGATAGTAGTGGTGATGGTGGTGATTGTGGCGGCGGTGGCGATGGTAGTGGTGATGGTGGTGATGGTGGTGGCGGTGGTAGTGATGGTGATGGTGGCGGTAGTGGTGGTGGCACAACTGCATTGATTTGTCTTGTGGTTGTGTGATATTTCTTTGCGGTTGTGAGGTGTGGTTGTGTCATATTTTTTCGGGTTATAACCACGTTCTATTCGGCACGATGTCCGACGTTTCGTTCCACGTGCTGGCAGCTTCTTCGGGAACTGAATATTGAACCTACAACTGAATGATAATAATAATAAATTGTTAATTTCTGGAGTCATTTGTGCAAATTGAAAATCCAAGACGCCAGACATTGCGAACCAGATTCTAACCATTATCACCAATTTATATATACTGTACGCACCATTATATATTGTTTATTTTAAGGCAGTTTTCTTGACAAATCTGTTGGGGCTTTTATTATTTTTTGCAACGTGCACAATCGCCAATACATTGTCCCCAAATAATGTTGTTCAATGAGGAAGACCGGAGTGGAAAATAATCAAAATTCCACGTGGATTTTGTGTGAAACAGCTGAGAGAGAGAGAGCAGAAATGTTGCAAGTTAAACCTTCAGTCGTCGAATCTCTTGTCATAGCAACGTGGAATTTCCCACTCTCTGCTCAAGGAGGGCGAACGAGATGAAAGACGCTTGAGGCTCCTTTGAGGTGGGAGACTTTTAATTTCTGTAAACTAAAGTCTAAACTATCTTTTTATTTTAACCAGGTAAGGGCCTACTGAGATATTTTTCGCTCTCTTTCAGAAGCGATCTGACAATCACAAATGATATCTCAACGAAGTGGCTTATCATGTGGAACTTTATAGCGGACACATCTATTATAAAATCCCGGCGTTCCGTTTGTCCGTCAACTAAATTACGAGAGCCTTTCAGAAGACCTGAATCAACAAGTTATAGAAAGTGGACCCCCCCCCCTACCAGATGCGGGGTAAAAGTTGATCCAACAGGTCTACAACAATTGTCGACCCCCCCAAAAAATTATGTTTGTAGGCATATTTACCTACACACCCTACATACAATAGAGTCAGTAGTATCTACTATCTACTGACTCGATATACCCCTACTCACCCTACATACAATAGAGTGAGTAGTACATACTACCTACTGACTCGATATACACCTACACACCCTACATATAATAGAGTCAGTAGTATCTGCTATCTACTGAATATATATGCCTACACACCCTACATTCAATAGAGTCAGTAGTTCCTACTATCTACTGACTATATATATGCCTACACACCCTACATACAATAGGGTCAGTAGTATCTACTATCTACTGATTATATATATGCCTACACACCCTACATACAATAGGGTCAGTAGTATCTACTATCTACTGACTATATATGCCTACACACCCTACATACAATAGAGTCAGTAGTATCTACTATCTACTTACTCGATATACACCTACTCACCCTACATACAATAGAGTCAGTAGTATCTACTATCTACTGACTATATATATATACCTACACACCCTACATTCAATAGAGTCAGTAGTACATACTACCTACTGACTCTATATATACCTACACACCCTACATACAATAGGGTCAGTAGTATCTACTATCTACTGACTATATATATGCCTACACACCCTACATACAATAGAGTCAGTAGTATCTACTATCTACTGACTCGATATATACCTACACACCCTACATTCAATAGAGTCAGTAGTATCTACTATCTACTGACTATATATGCCTACACACCCTACATACAATAGGGTCAGTAGTATCTACTATCTACTGACTATATATATACCTACACACCCTACATACAATAGAATTAGTAGTATCTACTATCTACTGACTATATATATACCTACAAACCCTACATACAATAGAGTCAGTATTATCTACTATTTACTGACTATATATGCCTACACACTCTACAGTAGTATCTACTGACTCTATAGTAGTATCTACTGATTCTATAGTAGTATCTACTGACTCTATAGTGGTATCGACCGACTCTACAGTAGTATCTACTGACTCTACAGTAGTATCTACTGACTCTATAGTAGTATCTACTGACTCTATAGTAGTAACTACTGACTCTGTAGTAGTATCTATTGACTCTATAGTAGTATCTACTGACACTATAGTAGTATCTACTGACTCTATAGTAGTATCTGACTCAATAGTAGTATCTACTGACTCTATAGTAGTATCTACTGACTCTATAGTAGTATCTACTGACTCTATAGTAGTATCTACTGACTCTATAGTAGTATCTGACTCAATAGTAGTATCTGCTGACTATAGTAGTATCTACTGACTCTATTGTATTATCTACTGACTCTACAGTAGTGTCTACTGACTCTATAGTAGTATCTGACTCAATAGTAGTATCCACTGACTAGAGTAGTATCTACTGACTCCATAGTAGTATCTGCTGACTCTATAGTAGTATCTACTGACTCTATAGTAGTATCTATTGACTCCATAGTAGTATCTACTGACTCTACAGTAGTATCTACTGACTCTATAGTAGTATCTACTGACTCTGCAGTAGTATCTGACTCAATAGTAGTATCTACTGACTAGAATAGTATCTACTGACTCCATAGTAGTACCTACTGACTTTACAGTAGTATTTACTGACTCTACAGTACTATCTACTGACTACATAGTAATATCTACTGACTCTATAGTAGCATCTCCTGACTCTATAGTAGTATCTACCGACTCTACAGTAGTATCTACTGACTCTATAGTAGTATTTACTGACTCTATAGTAGTATCTACTGACTCTATAGTAGTATCTACTGACTCTACAGTAGTATCTACTGACTCTATAGTAGTATTTACTGACTCTATAGTAGTATCTACTGACTCTATAGTAGTATCTACTGACTCTACAGTAGTATCTACTGACTCTATAGTAGTATTTACTGACTCTACAGTAGTATCTACTGGCACTTTAGTAGTATCTACTTACTCTACAGTAGTATCTACTGACTCTACAGTAGTATCTACTGACTCTACAGTAGTATCTACTGACACTACATCAGTATCTACTGACTCTATAGTAGTATCTACTGACTACACAGTAGTATCTACTGACTCTACAGTAGTATCGATTGACTCTATAGTAGTATCTACTGACTCTACAGTAGTATCTACTGACTCTACAGTAGTATATACTGACTCTATAGTAGTATCTACTGACTCTTTAGTAGTATTTACTGACTCTATAGTAGTATCTACTGACTCTATAGTAGTATCTACTGACTATAGTAGTATATACTGACTATAGTAGTATCTACTGACTCTGTAGTAGTATTTACTGACTATAGTAGTATCTACTGACTCTATAGTAGTATCTACTAACTCTATAGTAGTATCTACTGACTCTATAGTGGTATCTACCGACTCTACAGTAGTATCTAAGGACTCTATAGTAGTATCTACTGACTCTACAGTAGTATTTATTGACTCTATAGTAATATCTACTGACTATAGTAGTAACTACTGACTCTAAAGTAGTATCTGACTCTATAGTAGTATCTACTGACTGTATAGTATTTGCGCACACGTGGGGGGACATGAGTGGGGGCCACGGGCGAGGCGCGAAGTGCAGTGAAGTCCTCCGCAGGAGGCCAAAGACCGCTTGCGGCCACCTAAATTATAATATCCTAAAGGCGTGGATGTTGATTCCAAATGTGCGGGGGGGGGGGGGGGGGGGTGGAGACCCGGAGAAGAATCCACGCGACCACGTGGAGAGAGAGAGACGCGCTAACTCCAAATATACAGCAGCAGGCATCGTCAGGGCCAGGATCGAACCCACCACCTCCTGTAGACCAGGCGAGGTAGTTAACATCTCCTAGTCACCGTGATGATGATGAGAGAGAGACACGCAAACTCCAAATATACAGCAGCAGGCATCGTCAGCGTCAGGATCGAACCCACCACCTCCTGTGTCCCAGGCGAGGTAGTTAACATTTCCTAGTCACCGTGATGATGATGAGAGAGAGACACGCAAACTCCAAATATACAGCAGCAGGCATCGTCAGCGTCAGGATCGAACCCACCACCTCCTGTGTCCCAGGCGAGGTAGTTAACATTTCCTAGTCACCGTGATGATGAGAGAGAGACACGCAAACTCCAAATATACAGCAGCAGGCATCGTCAGGGTCAGGATCGAACCCACCACCTCCTGTATACCAGGCGAGGTAGTTAACATTTCCTAGTCACCGTGATGATTATGAGAGAGAGACACGCAAACTCCAAAAATACAGCAGCAGGCATCGTCATGGTCGGGATCGACCCCACGACCTCCTGCATAGCCGACGAGGTAGTTAACATCTCCTCGGCACCGTTTCCGATGTTGATGACGATGATACAACATCATTAGCAGCAGCAAATCGTGTGTCACGTAAGAAGAACAATGTTAATGTCTCTGACAAACGCCACAGAGCGCGCATCCAGTCTGGTGCCCGACCGCCTTTGTCTCCCTTCCCGCCCCTCCCCTTCTGTCGCCCAGATCTGGACCCAAAAAAAACTAGGATCCTTGCTTTGTTTTTAGCCTTAGAGACTGCACGATTCAATACTGTCGTTTGTGGTGTGTCCTGTACGTCCGTTTGGCACGGTTGACTATGCACGGTGCGAAAGAAGTTCAACATACAGTTCATACAAACGCCCCACGCCCGGCCGTCTTTGTGTCTCTTTTTTGTACCCAGTGTTGATCGAAGGCCAGGATTGATGTCAGATTGGCACCGCTGTCGATGTGCGTTGGAGTTAAGAATCTAAGTTTGGCGGCGATAGATAACCATCGTGATCCCCATCACCACCGCCACCACCATCATCATAATCATCACGATGCCACCGTCATCATCATCATCACGGCCGTTACACGACCTGGTGTAATGTCCCCATCCTCCATAACCACCACCACTTACAACCACCGTCAGCATCACAATTATCACCATCATCACCACCACCACTACCTAATTACCACCATCATTACCACCATCATCACCACCACCACTACCTAATTACCACCATCATTACGACCATCATCACCACCACCACTACCTAATTACCACCATCATCACCACCACCACTACCTAATTACCACCATCATTACCACCATCATCACCACCACCACTACCTAATTACCACCATCATCACCACCACCACTACCTAATTACCACCATCATTACCACCATCATCACCACCACCACTACCTAATTACCACCATCATTACCACCATCACCACCACCACCACTACCTAATTACCACCATCATTACCACCACCACTACATAATTACCACCATCATTACCACCATCATCACCACCACCACTACGTAATTACCACCATCATTACCACCATCATCACCACCACCACTACCTAATTACCGCCATCATTACCACCATCATCACCATCACCACTACCTAATTACCACCATCATTACCACCATCCTCACCACCACCACCACTACCTAATTACCACCATCATTACCACCATCATCACCACCACCACTACCTAATTACCACCATCATTACCACCATCATCACCACCACCACCACTACCTAATTACCACCATCATTACCACCATCATCACCACCACCACCACTACCTAATTACCACCATCATTACCACCACCGTCATCACCACCACCACTACCTAATTACCACCATCATTACCACCATCATCACCACCACCACTACCTAATTACCACCATCATTACCACCACCATCACCACCACCACTACCTAATTACCACCATCATTACCACTATCATCACCACCACCACTACCTAATTACCACCACCACCACCATCACCATTAGCTCCGTCGTTACCGCCATCTTCGCCATCTACCATCACCACAACCACGATACAATTGCCGCCATCGCCACCATCACCGCTACCATCCCCATCACCCCATCACCCCCAGCATCGCCACCATCACCGCTGCCACCCCCATCACCCCATCACCCCCACCATCGCCACCATCACCGCTGCCACCTCTATCACCCCATCACCCCTAGCAAAAACACACGGCACGCCGTTCGTGCTGTCTGTTGGTAAAGACTCTCACTCACCCTCGCATCCCCCATCACCCTCCCCCCCTCAAGTCCCCCCCCTTTACCCCCCCCACCCTTTCCCCATCACCCCCCCCCAGCCCCCCATTCCTCATCATCGCCTCCCGCCCCATCCGCGTCCTCCGTGCTCCGCTCGGAGGACGCGGCAATCAGCGAGCACCCATTTGACCTCCCAACCGCACGGGGCGACGCACGGGGAAGGGAGTGGGGGGGGGGGCAGGGGGGGCGAAGGAGGGGGGGCACGGTGGGGGGGGGGGGGTAGCGAGGAGGAGGGTGGGGCCGGAGGATTGGTGTAGGGGTTTGGTAGTAATACCTTTATCACAATCACTGCATGTCTGTATGTACAGCTCTTCTGTCAATCAATTCACTGCTGGATGTGGAGGTGGTGGGGGGGGGGGCACTCGTGGAGGGGTGCTCGACCATACTTCACCCACGTGGTGTGGCGGTCAGTGCGGCTTGGGTTCAAAGATCGTTTCAGAAATCGCTCGCCACTGAACGTGAGCCGCGCCTGGGAGTCGAACTCGGGTCGTCGGGGTTCTGAGCGCGGTGCGTCGCTAGCCACGCGTGCACGCGCACGCGCGCGCGTACAGACAACAAAGACAAAAGATCCCCGTATAGCCTCAACATACTTTTTGGGGGCAAGTGCTGTCAGCGAGTAGCACACCTATGAAGGCCGGGGGTGGGTGACCAGCACCACGCCCGGCCGCCTTTGTCTCCCCCGTGGCGATGTTTACATAACCGCACAGGGTACTCATCTGAGGCTGAGTCGACCGGGGGAGGCCCAGGACCGGTTCAGATCATCGCCACTTGGCGTTGGTGGCCGTGAGCGGGAGTCGAACTCGCGTCTCCGAGTTTGCGTAGCGGCGGAGCTAACCGCTGCACTCGTGGTGTACACGTGGCGCACCTGTGATTGGTTGACTCTTGGGATCGTCACACAGGGGCTGGTTAAGCCCCCCCCCCCACCCGGTTGGCTGCGTGCGGGCAACGCGTCACGAGCACGCGGCCTCACGGATATTTGAACCGCTCCCGGAGCCTGTCCCGAGGTCGACTCAGCCTCAAACATCGCCACGAGAGAGACAAAGGCGGTCGGGCGTTGCGTTGGCCGCCCACCCCCTCGTGTGCCGTGCCGGCCTTCAGCACTTGCCCCAAAGAGCCGGTTGAAGGCTACACGGGAGATATTTTATCTTTGGTGATAAGAGACTTACGACGATGGTGATAATGATGATGGTGAATACTATTCATATGCTTTGGGTCTTTCGGCAAAGTCACGTAGATAGGTTCAGATTAATTAAAATAAAATCAACAAAAAACTACGACGTTTCGATCACAACGCAAGCGATCGTCATCAGGAGGAAAGAGAAAAACAAAATAGGTGAATACTGTTAGCTGTTGATAGATGTTGTTGGCTGCTAATACAACAGTACTTGCGTTGCTTACGACCAAGTCACCTGGAATGCGCCCGACCTGGTCGGTCCCTCGAAGTCTCAGCGGGCTTGAGCCTGGTTAGCAACCGGGGGAGGGGGGGCGGAGGGAGGGGGCGGGGGAGGCTTGCCAGGTGTCGTAGGCGCGGGGGTTGCTATGACAAATTGTCATCCCGCACCGAGACAAACTCAGACTCAGAATGTTTATTTACACTGCAGGAGGAATCCGATGAGCTATGAAGCTCTTTTTTTCCTCTCACAGATGTCCAGTCGGGTGCGAGTCAGAACGTCACAACAAACAAACAATAACAATGTATAGGACAGGTAAACAAATCACAACAACAAAGATATGCACATAAAACTAGACATTTTTCTTTTATCTTACCAGATGAAGCCCACTGAGCTATTAGCTTGTTTTTCAGAAGCGACCTGGCCGCAAAAAAAAATTAAAGCTCAACAAAGTGGCTCATCGTGTGGAAATGCACAGCAGCAAAAACCTCCCGAGAGCCGGCCAGGCTATTCTATAGCTGAACAAAGGGAGCATTGTGGAATGACTGCCACTGCGCTCTGGCAGGTCGCGCGTGGTGGGGAAAAGTGTGGGTACCCCCCCCCACCACCACCACCACCACCGCTGACAAGGCCTTTGTCCAGCGTGGAAGAGTAGAGGTCAAATACCCCCGAGGGGAGGGGCTCTCTGGAGCGCCTTCTGATTGGAAACCTTTGTTTGGCCATCAGTGGAGTGAGCGAGCCATTGCAGGAGCGCGCCTCTAGCTTCGCCACCTCTAATGGGGTGCTGGCTCCTGTGCCACACACACAACCCGAGCAGAGCCTCGACGCAGCTAATAAGTGGTGAGGTCACACGTGACCTTGTGACCCCTACCCCCTTCCCCCCACCTTATCCTCTCTCAACCTACCGACAGCACCATAGTGAGGGGCTACATAGGAGGGCGTCACGGTGGCTAGGAGATGTTAACTCTCTCGCCTGGCATACAGGGGCTCGTGGGTTCGATCCCGACCCGGACGCCTGCTGTATATTTGGAGTTTGCGTGTATCTCTCTCATCATCATCATCACTGTGGCTAGGAAATGTTAACTACCTCGCCTGGTATACAGCGGCTTGTGGGTTCGATCCCGACCCGGACGCCTGTTGTATATTTGAAGTTTACAGTGTCTCTCTTTCTCCCCGTGGATTTTTCTCCGGTTCTTCCAGAGTTTCCCTCCACATTTAGAATCATACGTCTAGAGTTTCAACACGATGATAAGCCACTTCGTTTAGCTAGCATTTGTGATGGCCAGGTGGCTTCTGCAACAGAGCTACATATCTCAGTGGGGCCTTACCTGGTGAAATAAAAACAGATTAGTTTTAGTTTTTTTGCGGGCAGGACCCCAGAAATGGGGGCCCTCCCGTAGCCCCATTGTCGGCTGTGGTGAGAGGTGGACGCTTTGGTGTTGGCGAGTGGGACAGTTGTCATTTTAATTGCGTTGGTAACTGTGTTGTGTTATTTATTCCTAATAGTTCAGCTGCAAAACAAATTCGTAATATTTCAGCTTCAAAGCATCGCTGATTAAGCTGTCCCCTATTTAAGATGCGACCACGTTACTGTGCAGGCAGGGAGAGTAGGCGTGTTATTTGATCCAGCGCATCATCAGCAGCAGCAGCATCATCAGCAGCAGCATCACCATCAGCATCATCATCACAAGATTATCAGCAGCAACATCGGCATCATTTTCCAACAGCAATATCATCAACAGAGGAAGTAGGATAATCAGCATCATCACGATGGGGTCGATACAATAATTATTTGTACTTTATCGGGAACCTATTGCGACCGTGGTCCGGAATATCAAGTTGTCGCCATAGGAACGTGGAATCTCCACCTCCGTTAATAAACACGTCCTCCGCCAGCAAAGAGAGAGACATGTTCCCCGCACACCGCATGTTCACGTCCCAACTTCCTTTGAAACGTTTCGGGCCAACCACCTTTATCCAAGCCACCCAGAATATTCATCACGTTTTGTCGAGAGCGGTGCGTGTGGCCTTGAAAAGGAAACAATTATACAACGGGCAACGTTTCGGGTAATGGCCCTCTCTTCGTAGCACCTCCGATTAGCACGGTTGGCTACGTACGGTGCGAAAGAAGGTCAACATGCACACGTACGTAGCAAGAGGGAAGCCAGAGAGATAGCGTGGATAATATTCAGAGATTAGACTTCACACCATAGGGCCTATGATGAAATTTATATTTTAAAATATATTGTTTCGTGATGAACAGTTTTACATTGACTAACGATATAAGTTATCACTGAATATATAAATCATATAAATATTATATATAATGTTAATATTATCGCGACGGCATGCGCGTTTGATCTGCCGTTCTTAAGGCTGACAGACCTCGCCCGGGCAGACATTAAAACCACCCCATTCACTAATCCTCGCATAATCTGTCCCCAGCCCCAATTAACTTTCCATTAATGCTAATTAGACAGTTACTTAGTGCGGGTGCCGGCTGGGTAATTGTACTAACGAGTCGCACCAGCTTTTTTTTTGGTATCATTAAAGCCAGCCAGCTAAAAAAAACCTTCGGTAGATCTATAAAATAAACGAGAGCGTCTATTAAAAACGGAGAGATGACGGAGGAGAGGAAGACAAAGAGGGAGGGGGGTGGAGGGAGTAGTAAGGGGGGGGGGGGAGTGAGAGAGAGGGTGCGGGAGAGAGAGTGTGTGTAGTGGTTAGCGCAAGTAGGGAGCGGTAGAGTAGTGGTTAGTGCTACGCTGCGCTACGAACCCGGCGACCCGAGTTCGATCCCAGCTCACGGCCAACACCAGTGACGAGTATCTGTACCGGTCCTGGGCCTCACCTAGGTCGACTTAGCCTCAAATAATTACCTAGTGCGGTGCGTAAACATCGCCACCGGGGAGACAAAGGCGGCCGGGCGTGGTGCTGGCCACCCACCCCCTCGTGTGCCGTTCCGCCCTTCATACGTGCTCGCTAACAGCACTTGCTCCGACAGTCTTTATAAGGTTATACGGGGGGTGGGTGGGTCTTTGTGTGCGTGTGTATATCCCCCAGCGTGGGCTATAGCTCTCTCTCTTTCTTACCTTCTCATCCCGTTGCCATGTCAACAGCCAGGTTTAATCATTGGACAGGAGGAGAGAAAAAAAACCCCAACCACCCGCCACAATTTCAGCACCTCGGATAGCGCGCGCCACTGCCCCCCCCCCACCCCTGCGCGCCCGTGTGATCGTGCGTACACAACTAATCCCAGCAGCTGATGTTTGTGATAAAAAAAATAAAAAATAAGTAACATTTTTTAACGATTTTTTGTATTAAAGTATATCTCAAATTCGTACAATGCGGGTGAAAATGAGACGTGTAATTATTCACACGTGCGTGAGAATCTGTTAGGTGGGTGAGGGTTTTAGAGCCGCGTGTTTAATCCCGTTACGCGTGCGTGTGAGAGCGTGCGAGTGCGCGTGGGGAGCGGTGGTGCAGCGGTTAGCGCTACGCCGCGCGAACAAACCCGGCTACCAGAGTTCGATTCCCCGCTCACGGCCACCCACACCGGTGACGATGATCTGAACCGTTCCTGGGCCACCCCCTAGGTCGACTCAGCCTCAAGTGAGTACCCGGTGCGGGTGTTGTAAACATCGCGACTGAGGAGACAAAGGCGGCCGGGCGTGGTGTTGGCCACCCACCCCTTCCTGCGCCGTGCCGGCTTTCATAACAGCACTTGCCCCAACAGTATGTTAAGGCTATGCAGGGGATCTTTGTCTTTGTGTGTGGGTGTGTATTTTGTTCGTTTGTGCTATATTTTATTTTATACATTGTATTCTTCTTGTTATAATTATTATTCTAATTATTTTTGTACTCGCTGCACAAACATTTGTTTGTCTAATAATTGTTGCGTGTTTTTGGTTTGTTTACGCATGCGGGAATGTGAGCGCGGCGGTGGTGGTGCAGTGGTGAGCGCATTTACGCTCTGAACCCTGGCGAGCCGAGTTCGAATCCAGGCGACGGCTAACATCGGTGGATCAATAAAGGGCGTCATGATAAATTGAGCAAAGAAACAACACGCACTTTGGCATTCGTTGATTTGACAAAGAATATATATGCATAGATACCAACTCAAAACAAACAATACACTGGAATGCTGTACGAGCGATCGTTGTGCGTATGTGTGCTGGGTATATATGTACATACGTACTGCAGTAGTAAAAAAAACAATTACAATCAATCCACTGCTGGATGAAGGCCTCTCCATGCCGTGCAGGTCATGAAAGCTTGTTTGACCATACTTCACCACGCTAGCCGCTTCGACATCGCTCGCCCCTGAGTTCACCCCTGGCCGAAAATCGAACTCGGGGTCCACCGGGTTCATAGTGCCGCGCGCATACAACTGCGTCTCCGTTCCACCCACTACCCATCATCATCACCACCACCACCACCATCATCGCCATCAGCAGCCATGATCTATCCACTGCTTGACAGTGGCTTCCCCCATGCCGTGGTCATCTCTCACGGCCCAGTGCTGCACTGCCATCGCTCACCACCCCCCCCCCTCTTCCTCATCCTCCAACTCCTCCTATTCCTCTGCCTCCTCCTCTACTGCGTGAAGAGGCCTCCTCCTCACGGTCCACGGGTCACAGGACGGTCACGTACGAGATTCACACCGGGTGCTTCCACTGTTGATAAGTTCAACATCCCTCGAAGACCGTCGACCGCGTCAGAACATCAACGAGACGACACGTGTATGGGTCGTGCCATGGTGGCTATGCAACTCAGAACTGCGGACACAGTGACGGACTGGGACGGAACATCGGCCCAGGCATTTTGTAAACACACACACACACCGTGGAGTTAACATCTCACCACCCTGTCGCCACAATGAGGCCCCCACGCTCCTCGTCGTCACTCATTTCTCGGCTTTGTCGAAGGTCCATTGCCCGAAACGTCGCCGATTACATTTGTGCTCCCTTTCACTGTTATTCGCGATCTGAGTGGATCCATAATACAGGTTTTTGGGGTTAGCTCGGTCACGCGATCTAACGCAAAAAAAACCTGTATTATTTGGGATGATATTGGTCGCGAAAGCCTTCGTGTTCAACTGATCTGAGTTGACTTTGTGTGATTAAGTTCAGCTCTCCAACCAGCCGCTTGGTTCTTACGACCAATTCGAGCAAGAGATAACCTGCGGCTCTTTAAGGACTGCGTCATGACGTTCCGTATCAGGGAACACCGTCTCACGTTGCATTGTGCGGCTCTTGAAATATTGAGGGTTTTGTTTTTTACCGAATTCGGACATTTTTTTAAACTCTTCTCGTTGTTTTGGTTGCCGACCACTGGATTCGACGGACGCTTAAACCCTCGACTGAACTCGGCACTTCCTTGTGGGGTGGAGGGTGTCGGAGGAGAGGACAGGGGGTGGGACCGGCGTCGATAAGAGACTATGAGGCCACGTGGCTCGTGACCTTCACTCAAGAAGGCCGCCACAATGGGTCAGACCCCTCCAGAGTATCAATGCCGAGACAAAGCCCTCTTTCTATCGGCGCCGATCCACAGCATTTGACCTTGTCTCTAGCGACAACTACAACGGGCAGCCCCCCCCGCCTACCGCCCTCCTCCAAAAAATAGAAAACTCTAGCCTCATCCTTTGTCCGATACCACCTCCTCCACTTTCCACCTATCGCCTGCGGGTCTATACTCGGTACTCAACTCGCCCACCACCCCTCCCGCCTACTCCCCCCCCCCGGCCTTTTGACTTTTGTTTTCATTTGCACAGACGGAGAGAGAGAGCGAGTGCGGGAGAGATAAGACCGCACCCTCGATATTGGTGTCGACTTAATTATTTAATTAGTGGCGTGCCCGCTTAATTAATTATTTACGTGTGGGGGTGGGTGTCGGGGTGCCGGCTGGGTCGGGTCGGGTCAGAGGTCGCCGCCGCTAATTGCCACTCAATCTGTTTCCGTCGCACGTGCGAGCAGCGGGGCCCGGATGTGGGCAGAGCGGTGGCATCCGCGGACATCAATGAAGCCTCCCATTGAACTCATTAAACATTCAAGTGATTCATTAATTAATCGATCGATGAAGCGGGTAATCAATTGATTAATGAAATGCAGCTCCCCCCCCCCACCGTTGTCAATCCACCGCCTGGGTCGAAGCCGCTTCGCCCACGCCGCGTCGGTCGTCCGGGGTTGTTTGGCCATACTTCACCACGCTGGTTCAGTGTCAGTTTGGCCGACGAGGTGTCCCGGGGGTGGTGCTAAACCTCACGCGGCCAAGTGATCGAACTCACGCGGACTGGTTGCGGGGGGGGGGGGGGGCGCAGTGCGCTAACCGCTGCGCCACCACTCCGCACTAAAGGGAATAATGATTGAATTTGCAACGAAACCATTAACAAAGAATTGTCTTACCACTAAGCCGATGGTGTAAGGTATTCCACACAAGCGAAAATAATTGCGGATATATTAGTGCCAAACACATGCCACTCAATTAATCAATCGATTCCCGCGCGTTCCCGGCGAAAGCTTCCTTCTCCGCGTTCTGAAATCTGTGATCCCACGGGAACGGTGATCCTATGGGAACCGGCGTGACCTCATGATCCGCTTCTCCCTTTCGCATGGCGTAATGAAGAGGAGCAAACGCAGGCAGAGTCTGGCGGAATCGATTGAGTCACTCAATTGCCCCTCGTCTGAGAGTCGGTGAATTGCAGATGCACCGAAGCCATCCATCCACACCCACCACCGCAACAAAATTGAACAGAGACGGAGGGCACCGCATCGTCACCGCCGCCGCCGCCGCCACCGCCACCGCGGCCCTTTCAGATGCGCTTCTGCGGCAAGTCTGAAACGCTCTTCCCTTCCGATGTTAGGAATGCCACTGCAGCTGTGCACTTTGAAAACGTCCGGATTGTTAAACTCATTCCTTTGGAACTGCTTTTTGTGTTTAGTTCGTTGTCCTTCCTGCGCACCTCCGATTGGCACGGTTGGCTACGTACGGTGCGACATAAGTTCAACATACACAAATACATAATATATACTTCGCGCGGTGAAAAGTTCTGCGCTCCTGCATGGTTCGGAGTTTAGCCTTGAACAGATTGTTGGGGGGAAGAGCTGTTCGCGAGCACCTCTGCGCGTGTATGTATATTGAACTTCTTTCCCACCTGATGAAGGCCTCAACGGCACACGACAAGGTAGGTGGCCAATACCACACCCGGCAACCGTTCTCTCCCGAGTGCTGGTGCTTAGAGACGGCACCAAGGTACTCATTGAAGGCTGAGTCGACCTAGAGGAGGTTCAGGACCGGTTCAAATATTCGCCACTGTCATTGGTCGTGAGCGGAAATCGAGCTCGGGTCGCCAGGGTCATAGGGCAATGCCCTCACCGCTCCAGAAAACCGCTCCATCCAGTACTCGCACCCCAGCAACAGCAGCCTTGATTCATCTACTGCTGGATGGAGGCTCCCCTCACTCCCCTCCCCAAGCCTGCGCGACGCAACGAGCCGACTCGATCCTGCTGCGCGTAGTCGTGGCGGCCAAAGGCCTTGGCCACGTCCCCTCCTTTCGGACGCCACTCCGCCTCTCCGTCTCGACTGGCGTCCTTTATTAGACAGCGGAGGGCCGGAAACCCGCGGCTCCGGAGCTGTGTGGCTCTTCAAGGGCTGCTGCTTCGTGACGTCGGCTATCAAGGACCCCCACGGTTCATTTGCGGCCCTTGAAATATTGAGGATTTCTTTTTTTCTCCAGCGAATTCGAAATAAAAGGCTCTCCTCGCTATTTTGGTTGTCGACCCGTGTTCGATAGGGGACGTCAATGTGATGTGTTTAACTTGCAGGACCGGACCCCCCCCATCCCCTCGTGCCCCCCCGCCTTCCTCTATGCCATCTGGTTCTCACTCAGGCACCCCACCCACCCTTGCCCCCCCCACCAACCCCACCCCCCCCAAATAAAACCACAACATTCTCTCGAGAGAAATCTGCGCAGTGTAAACACGAAGTGGCGAGGCAAGGCGGTGGCGGTGGTGAGGAATCTTAAGCCCCCCTGGCTTTGAAGCCCAGAGCACGTGGCGGTGCGCGCCGGAGCCATTTGCCCGCGTGGGGACGTAAATTGTCTGCCTGCCCCCCCCCGCCACCACCCCGTGCGTGTTGCGCGTGAGAACGAACGCGCCAAGCCGGATCGAGACTGTGTTTTTTTTTTATAGAGAGAACGAGGCGCGTGGTGGCCACTACGAACCCACGAGTCGTGATGGACCTACTACTTATCTCATGCTATATTTATAGAGAGTGAGAGAGACAGAGAGCACCTTCGCATCTCTATAGCCGAAATTAAAAGCGGTCGCAAAAATATAAAATCGAGTGATTTAGATGTCAGGGTGGGGGGGGGGGGGCAGTGCGAGGGCCGAGGAATGAGAGACCGTAACAAAGGGCACGTGGAGGGGGGTCACGGAATGGCTCTGGGGGAGGGACGGCATTGAGTGGAGGGGTGACGGGGGGGTGTAGAAGAGGTGAGGCTTGAAGAGAGGAACGGAAGGAGGTGAAGGAGGTGGTTGGTGAAGGGCGCGGTAGATACAATTAGCACTCACTCGCCGCCTAATGTTAGTCGTGCGTGGGATTTAAATTACTACGCCTGGGTTCGTAGCGCAGTGCGCTAACCACTACGTCACTATTCCCCCGCCATTGAGTGTATCGCGGTGATATGTTGATGCATACTGTGCAGTAAATCTTCTCGATTATAGCGTTTCTCAAAGAGTCACATTGTTTGAGAACATTTCTAAAGTTGTAGACGCAGTAACATTACAGAATGCAGACCATTTCATAGTACAATGAGTTACAGAGCATTTAAGGACCGAGCGAGTCCGGAGTCTCAAGGCGCATTCTAAAGAGGCAACTGCCTGCCTTGTGATGTTTGGAAAGCGTCCTTAACATCCCTAAAATACACTCCAAGCCATGCACGCGTATACATGAAGAGTCAATCCACTGCTGGATGAGGGCCTCCCCACGCCGTGCAGGCCATTTGGGGGGGGGGGGGGGGTTATTTGACCATACTTCACCACACTGGTCAGTACGGGTCGGTGAAGGTTGGGGAGTGCAGAACAGCAATTGACTTTGTACTAAAGTTCAACCTCAGGCCTTGCTGCTGAGTCACCCTTTGTGCCGCACAGGGGCAGCTGCCACCGGGGGTGCCCTTTCAAATGGAAGTCGCCGCTTATCGCCACGGTGGCGAGATGTTAACTGGCCTCGCCTGGTATACGGGGGATCGTGGGTTCGATCCCGACCCTGATGCCTGCTGTATATTTGGAGTTTGCGTGTTTCTCTCCCTGTGGTCGCGTCGATTTTACTCCGGGTCCTCCGGTTTTCTCTCTCTCTGCATTTAGAACCAACGTCACGCGTTTAGAGCATTTGGCTGCTTTAAATGTCCACGTGATGAGAAGCCATTTCGTTGAGCTATCATTTGTGGCCAGGTCGCTTCTGAAATAAGTAATATTTCAAAAGACTTATTTTTTAAAACACGCTTTAATGAAACGTACTAGTAATGGAAAAACTCCACGACTCCAGCAAGTGGCCCCGAAGCTTGCCATAACGTAACGTAAGGGACCGTGGTGATTTACAGCCAACGTCAGTTGACCGTGGACAATTAGACCCAAGCCGAAACATAACATATAAAACAGAATTTAAAAAAAATATATTTTATTTTTAATGATATAATATAGTATTGTCATCAGTATGACATAAGCATACCAAGTTTGCAGTTGATACCACATTGGGAAGTGGGTTAAAATTTAGTTACAAGATTTGAGAATACAATAACATAGTGAGTTAATAAAAAGCGTGTAATCATAAAATAATAAAAATACCTACGTAGCAGCTGAGTGGGCCTGACCTGGTAAAATAAAAATAGTTAAATCGTTATTTTGCGTTAAAGTACTCTGAGATGTCCCGGTTTAATGGGGCGCTCTCTCCAAAACAAATCACTATCATCCGTTTATCCAGCAGTGGATTGACCATGGCTGATGATTAACAAAAAAATCCTCAACACGTTCGTCAGTAACTGTGTCGCGTAAAAAAAAATCTAATAGGCGACGTTTCGGGCAATATGCTTTCTTCAGAGCACGTTTTATATATATTTTACTTTTAAGGCCATAGTGTTGTTATTAACGAATGCGTTTAACTTTCTTCGTTCACTGTGCTTGTGCACCGCTGCCAACGAGCGTTACAAAAAAATCAATATTCTAATTCTGATCAATGATCATTAAAGGTTCAGTGTAAAATGTGAAGTCCACACGTGGGTGGGGGAGCACGTGACTGGCCCGCCGCCCCACGTGACCTCGCCTCCCCACGTAACCCCCTGCAGCAATGGCGGCGCGCAAGGGACACCACGCTGACCGTTCGCAGGCCGGGTCCGCGGAGCCTCGCGTTCCGGCAGAGAGCGATGGAAACGCGGAGGAGGGAGACTTCAACCTCAACGATGTCATGCGACTCGGCGGGAAGAAGGTGACGTTAAATAAAAAAGAACTTTCAAAAACAAAAAAACACGACCTAGGCCTAGACACCGTAAGGGAGGGGAGCCTCGGCTATGCCTGGCTCGGCTACCCGGGAGAGGTGAGGGGAGGCCGGGGAGGCGAGGCGACGAGAGGCTCCTCCCCCCCGCGGTGCTTCCGAAGATTTTGTGTGAACCGCGTGGTTGTGTGGGTGGAACAATGTCCGTAGAGTAGGTGGCGTTCGTTTGCTTTTGGCGTGCTGGTTAATATTTAATATCCGTCTCATTCTACACGTTCCGTAGTCTCCGAATTTTCCACCTGTATTTTAATGCACAACATAGCGGGAGGAGTGCGTCTTATGTATGTGTATAATCAGACACAAAATCATAGACACAAAGTAATCGTTTGCGTCGTTGTGGAGAATATAAATAACATATAAGCAGACACGTCTCATTAATTTAACTGTCTATAATAAAAAAATAACTAGATTTTATATACTGTACAACTATTAAGTTCTTCTGAGAGTGTGAATAATTTTAGCAGCAGTGATTCAGTAGAAGCAAGCTCCACAGCGGTTTCTACACTCGGGTGTCTCATCAGCAGAGTATATGGGGTGCTGCTTATGTTCCGGAGCGTTTTTATAGTCTGGCGAATGCGGTAATAGTTTAGACTCCAAACAATGATGCGGTATGGCGTCCGCATGCCTGTGATCCAACGCTGTGGAGACAACGGTTGGCGCATCACGCACAATTGTGAACCTCCCAGAAGGGAGGTTCAGTTAGTGTGTTCGTCAACCCGTCTGTGCAGTTTTATTCTCCCACGCGTTTGTCCCACTCATGAGGGGTCCGCTGTCCTTACCAACCTTCTGCATACTTCCCTGTCTTGCTCCATCTCTCTTTCCGCTCCTCGGACCACCGTGTCCGATGGCACCACATCGCCCCCCCACCCTCTTCTTCTGCCATCCTCTTGATCTCTTTCCTTCCACTTGCATCACTTGCACCTTCTGACCCACATCATTTTCCTGTTGTCTCTCCACGTGACTGAACCACACCAGCCTTTTCTCTCTCACCTCTGTGATTTCTATCACCTTGAGTCTTCCCCTCGCTTCATTTCTCACCCAGTTTTTCCTTGTTAAACCCACATCCACCGCAACACAGCTTCATCTCTGTGACTGCCACAGCTTGCATCCTCACTCTTTCTTGTGCCCCAGCACTTGGCCCCAACAAACCGCGCCGTGCAGTTTTCTCTCGCACGCAAAACACTGTTCAAGAAAAATGGGCCAAACATACCAATGCAGGGGCCTCGTGAAAATTCGTCTTGAGGCTCAGTGGGCTGTTGTTTAGAGTTGGCTGAACTGAACATGTTTCATGCATTTTATCCGAGGTTGGTAAGCTGCGATTCACGTCGTAAATCACGTGTCACGTCGTAAATCACGTGTTCATATAAGAGAAGTTTGTTGCACTTTTATACACCCATTTTCAGCTATACCAGACGATTGCAATTTATCTCGGGTTTTTTTGCATTTAATTATTGTCACTCAAGACACTGCAGAAACGGTGGGCATATATTGGCTTCTTAGAGAGAAAGAGATTAATCAGTCCTGTATGTTGTGCACTGTGTTCACTTGACCCAGTAAGCCACTATCCATTCACCAGTGTTCAAACATAACAATTTCTTTCAACGAATCGTGACCATGAAGTGCTGCAATTCGCCCAGTCACTGCGAGTGTGAATCGTTGCACCCACGCTTTATGCTGTGGCGTTAATCTCTGCATCGTGCCTGTTTTGTTGACCCCGGCAGGATGACTACATCATGCTGGCGGCGTTGGACGATGGCATAGAGCTCGTGGATGGAGGGAAGAACCAGGGCATCGATGATCTGGAGGAAGGAGAGCTCCGCACCTTCATCCAGTCGCTCGGCTTCAACAAGCACGAACATCGAATGGACGAGACCCCCGAGGAGGAGCAAGAAGAGGAGGGGGGGCGGCCTCCGGAAGAGGGAGACGCCGTCCGGAAGCGAGGCAAAGCTGGCGCCACCAAGGAGCTCAAGAAGGAGAAGGTGGACAAGAAGAGTAAGAAAACTGAGAAGGTGAAGACGAAAGAAGAGAAGGTGAAGACGAAAGAAGAGAAGGTGAAGGCGAAAGGAGAGAAGGTTAAGGACCGTGCGGTTACCCGTTTGGGCAAAACGGCTGAGGCAAAAGCGCCAGCCAAGAAAAGGGATGGGGCTCGCGAACCGCTGCAGCTGAACGAGGTGTCAAGCAGCACGCACGCTGCCGCTGGCGGCAGGAAGGGCAAGCAGGCGGACGCGCTTGCGTTCACCCCGCGCCAGCATTTGCTCATTAAGCCCGGCGGGAAATGGCATGACATGGAGTACACGAGCGAGACGAACGCCGCCGAGCAGGACGAGGAGCTGGTGCGGCGCCACCTGGAGCTCGCCGAGAAGCTGCTGGACCATGAAGTGGAGCTGTACCGCACGCGGCGCGAGAACCAGAAGGGCGGCAGCTCGTCGTGGATGAAGACGGTGGCGAGCGCCGGCACGCTCGCCGACCGTATGGCGGCGGCGACCATCCTGGTGCAGGACGCGCCCGTGCACAACCTGAGCTGCATCGAGACGGTGCTGTCGCTGGCACGCACCAAGGGCAGCCGGCGCCCCAGCCTCATGGCCGTCGACACGCTCAAGGAGCTGCTCGTCTCGGACCTGCTGCCCGACGGGCGCAAGCTCCGCAACTTCTCGCAGCGGCCCTTCGACCGCCTCGACGAGCTGAGCAGCGGCAACAAGGACGCGCGCGATCGCCGCCTCGTCCTCTGGCTGTACGAGCACCGGCTGAAGCGGCAGGTGGCCGAGCTGGCGCAGACGCTGGACCTGCTGTCGCACGACACGGTGGAGGCGACGAAGCTGCGCGCGGTGGGCGCGGCGCACGAGCTGCTGGGCAGCAAGCCCGAGCAGGAGAAGGCGATGCTCACGCTGCTCACCAACAAGCTGGGCGACCCGGCGCACAAGGTGGCGTCGCGAGCCGCCTACCTCCTGGAGGGGCTGCTGGCGCGCCACCCCAACATGAACGGCGTTGTCTGCCGCGAGGTGGAGCGGCTGCTCCACCGGCCTAACGTGGGCGCCAAGGCGCAGTACTACGGCGTGTGCTTCCTCAACCAGGTGGCGCTGAGCCACGATGAGGGCGCCCTCGCCGCCAGGCTCGTGGGCGTCTACTTCTCGTTCTTCCGCTCGTTCGTGAAGAAGGGCGAGGTGGACTCGCGCATGCTGGGCGCGCTGCTGAGCGGCGTGAACCGCGCCTACCCCTACGCCGAGCTGGCCGACGGGGCGCTGAGCGAGCAGCTGAACACGCTGTTTCGCGTTGCGCAGGTCTCCGCGTTCAACA
This sequence comes from Petromyzon marinus, assembly GCF_048934315.1. Taxonomy (NCBI): domain Eukaryota; kingdom Metazoa; phylum Chordata; class Hyperoartia; order Petromyzontiformes; family Petromyzontidae; genus Petromyzon; species Petromyzon marinus. The sequence goes on from NC_133697.1 coordinate 11,437,623, forward strand.
CCGGCGTGCAGGCGCTCATGCTGCTCTTCCAGGTGATGGACTCGCAGCAGGCGCTCTCCGACCGCTACTACTCGGCGCTCTACAGGTTCGTCCGCGCGATCGCGCTGCGTCGTCACGCCGTTTGCCGGTGCTGCGAACTCCGCTTTTAAATGAGCAAATTAAAAAAATATGTACGCGTATTTTTATCTTACACGTTTTTTATTCCAGTTGCGCTGTTGGCATCGCGCGATGTGCAGGCATGTTAAGCGTGACGCCGCGAGACGGCGGATACGTTTGGATCCCTCGTGGGGTGGTGTGCGTTTAGAAATGCGCGTTGGGAGTATTTGGCTGCTGTACATTTCCACGTCGTAAGTCACTTTGTTGAATCTAGATTTGAAGTTTTCGTGACTGCAGGGATCCATACTCAGCAATTGTTTCTTGCTGTGGTTGTCCCACCTGATGACGGGCGCTTGCGTTTTAATTTATTTTATTTTATGCCTACGTGACTTTACCGAAAGAACCAAAGAGTATGGATTACTTTGTTGAGCTCTCATTTGAAAAAAGAGCTATCTAGCTCAGTGGAAATCACAACTACTTCTTACGATCCCTTCAATGGTTCTCCGGTCCACACTCCAGGGGGCAGCACCCTCCCACGCGCTCCGCTCCAGAGAGCGTAACCGTGAAGCCGATCGCCGCCCCTGCGACGTCCACTGCCCTCGCCCCCCCCCTCGCCCTTGTCCGCACCCCCCCGCCCCCTCCTCCACCCTCCACTCAAACCCCCCCCCCCCCGCCCCCCGTCCCCTCGCAGGAAGCTGCTGGACCCAGGCCTGTCGTCGTCGTCCAAGCCCAGCATGTTCCTGAACCTGCTGTACAAGTCGCTGAAGGCCGACGTGGTGGCGCGCCGCGTCAAGGCGTTCGTCAAGCGCCTGCTGCAGGTGGCGTGCGCCCAGAGCGCCGCGTTCGTGTGCGCCGCGCTGCTGCTCGTCTCCGAGGTGCTGCGCATGCGCCCCGAGCTGCGCTCCATCCTGGACACGCGCGCGGTGAGGAAGGAGGCTTGACGCACGTACGCACCCACGCACGCACGCACCCACGCACGCACGCACCCACGCACCCACGCACCCACGCACGCACGCACGCACGCACGCGGCCGCGCGCTTTACGCGCGCAACTATAGAACGACGGAGGAAAAACCAGCGGGTCGCTTCGTCAAGTGACCGATGGCGCCGTTGGCGGTGGAGGAGGGAGGGAGGGAGGGAAGGAAGGCCAAGTGGGTTTGGGTTTTGCTGTAAAATTCCCGATCGTATTCGGACACTCGAGCCAGACGCTCGAGCCGGCTTGACGCGAACCCGAACCGCACAGCCAATCAGCAGCCAGCGATAATGAGACTCATGTCTGGATAGCCAACCAACCGCAAGTACTAGCTACTAGTACTTGCACACATCCGAACCAACGAGGCAACCACTCGCAGTAATCACACCCTTAACACTAGGTATCCAGCCAACCATTATTACTAGCAATTCCCTCAACTAGCTAGCCGGCTAGCTGGCTAGCCAGCCATAGCTCTAACCAACTAGCCACCCAGCCACGGGTACAAGCACTGTCAGCGACTGTTACCACAGCGAGTCGGGGGGGGGGGGGGTCGGGCGGGTTGATTGGCTTCCAACAATCGCAGGACTCCGACGACGAGGAGCACTTTGAGGACGCGGCGGAGGAGGACGAGGACGAGGTGGACGGGAAGGAGCGAGCGAAGGGGGCGAGCGGCGCGTTCTCAAAGCCCGGGGTCACGGAGTCGAACCCGGAGGCTGTGGCGCAGGGCGAGGACGGGAAGAGCGCAGCGCCCGCTCGCGCTGGCTCGTCCGCACGCGCCTCCTGGGTTCACCATCGCAACCGGGAGGGTGAGTGTGGAGTCATCGGCGGAGTCATTGGCGTCGTTCTCGGCATCGTCGGCGTCGTTCTCGGCATCGTCGGCGTCGTCATCAGCATCGTCGTCATCAGCATCGTTATCAGCATCGTCGTCGGCGTCGGCATTATTGACGTCCTCAAATTCGCCGTCGTCACTTTTTCTTGCAGGGAGAGGTGCTCGCCAGCTCTTGACCTCTCTTCTTGTGTCCGTGTCTCCCTGTGTCTCGCGTGCGGGAGCAGGAGACCGCACGGGCGGCGTGTACGACCCGACGCACAGGAACCCCCTCTACTGCTCCGCCGACAAAGCGTCGCTCTGGGAGCTGCGTCTGGTGAGCCACGCCGCGGCCCAAACCGGCACCCTGTAACCCCGTGGCGCGCTGTCGAGGCATGCCTCTTGTGAAAGTCTGTCGACGTGGTGCCGGTATCCCTGGCTCGCTAGAAGGCAGTGCAGAAAGTGGGATCATCGCCATCCATTTCCAGCCGTACCGGGGATCGGGTGTTAATATTAAACTAAACTCTTTATTTTACCTAGTAAGGTCCCACCGAGCTATGCTGCTCTTTTTCAGAAGCGACCTGGCGATCACCAATGATTGCTCAACGAAGTGGCTCGTCATCACGTGGACATTGATAGGAGCCAATTACTCTATAAACGCACGTTGATTCTACATGTGGAGGGAAAAACCCGAGTACCCGGAGAAAAATACACGTTGAGAGAGACACGCAAACTCTACATATATAGGCGTCGGGGTCGGGATCGAACCCACGACCTCCTGTATATTAGGCGACGTAGTTAACATCTCCCCACCGTGGCACACATACGCTAGCAGAAGAAATGGCTGGAAACATTTATTAAAAACCAAACATTTTTGCAGGACACCCCTGCGAAAAAACAAAAATTTCCTACTCGTGGCTCTCCTGGATAGATAAAAAAAAAACCCTTACAAATTCCATCGAACCGCACAGCGACCGAGGACGGAAGGAGCCGGCTTCACGGTTTCCTTACGTGGCCAGCGACGGTGAATGATGGTGGTGACCACCCGAATCGACTGGGGGGCTATCGAGCAATCCACTCGTCGTGGCCGTCTCGGGCCACGTTCGCGACGCCTTTGGGTGTCATCTTTTATTTGAGCTCCGCGCGCATGAGAAACGACGGTAAGCACCCACCCCATGCCCCCCGCCCCCTTGCACTCAGTTGTTGGTGATTAACGTCGTTGTTGTTGTTGTTTTTTTGTATGTTGGTGTTTGTTGTTGCAGCTTGCCAACCACTATCACCCATCTGCAGCCTTGTTCGCCAACACCATCCTCCAGGTACAGACATCTCGCGAGCACCATCCTGCCCTACCTGTGTGTGAGTGTGTATAGTGGGGAGCGGTGGTGTAGCGGTTAGCGCGCTGCGCTACGAACCTGGCGACCCGGGTTCGATTCCCGCTCATGGCCAACACCCAGTGACGATTATCTGAAAAGGTCCTGGGGCTCCCCTAGGTCGACTCAGCTTTCAATGATTACCTGGTGCGGTGTGTAAACATCGCCACTGGGGAGGCAAAGGAAGGCCGGGCATGGTGTTGGCACCCCCCCCCCCCCCATGTGCCGTGCCAGCCTTCATAGGTGCTCGCTGACAGCACTTTCTTCTGTAGTCTGTTAAGGCTATGTGGGGGATCTTGACTTAAAGCTTTCGTGACTGCAGGAATTCATCTTCTTTGAGTCTTTCGGTAAAGTCACGTAGATAGGTTCAAAGAAAATAACAAAAAACTACGACGTTTCGATCGCAACACAAGCGGTCTTTTATATATACACCCACACACACACACGCGCAGTGGAAGTGGGAGAGTCAGCCATAGGCATCCGGCAAACGGGGGTGGGGGGCGGGGGAGAGAAAGTAAAACAAACAAAACCACAAAACTCTCCGGGGTCGGAGGTCGTGGGGTCGTCTCGAGGTCGCCGTTCCTGCGCGCGCGTTCACGTGGCCCCAGCCGATGCGCCAACCGCGGTGCCGGGGCGAAGCCGCTCGCTCCCAACGCGCTGGCGCGCGGGGCCGGCGCTAGCTCGCGGGGTCAGCGATGCCGGGTCAGCGCCGGGGGAGTGCGGCGCTCGCCGGACTGCAAGGCAAACGCTGGCAGCTTGAGCTCAATCCCGCGTCCGTCGCTATCGCCCTCGGGCAGGGCCCGCGTCCGACGGTCGTCGCCTCGGCCGTCGATCCTCGTCCCGTTGCTGTCGGCTCTCGTTTTGTTGTACCTGGCCATCAACGTCGGGTGCAGAATTTGGCGAGTCGTTGCCGTAAAGCGGCTGGGAGGATGTATCGCCAAAGCGGTCCGCCCCCCACCTTGCGGTACGGACGTATGCGTGCTGAACTTCTTTGGCACCGTGCATAGCCAACCGTTGCGAATCGGTGGTGCGAAACCAAAGGTGCCGCGGTGTCGCCAAACCACTGTTCACGCGTCACGCCGACAACAGGTCTTCTCACCGCACGGACAAAATAAGGAATCTAGGTTTATTTATGCATATATATTTTTATTTTCAATGTGAATCCTAACGGATCGTCGCCACGCGTCCCATCGCGACGGAAGAACCGCGCTCCACGCTCGCAACGATCGCGGCTCCGGCCCCCACGCTTGTTTGGTCCCAAAAAAAAAATAACAAAATTCTTTCCACCGCTACTGCTGCTGCTGCTTGCTCCTGAAGGAATGGAAACGATCCCCCCCCCCCCCTCCCCCCTCTGCTACCCCCCCCCCCCCCCCCACACCGCCCAGCCGTCGCGGCCCAATTAATGACGCCGGAGTTATGTTGTAACGAGCGGCGTAGCGCGGCGCTGGTGCCGCGTGAGATGAGAACGCGCTGATGGACGCGCCGAGAGTGCCGCGCATGCCTCCGAGCGCCCTGTTATGGAAAGCGCCCAGCGCGGTTATTCCTTAGCTTTGTGCGTGTGTGCGCGCGTGAACTCGTGTGAGTGTGTGCGTGCGTGCGAGTGAGCGATTGTATGTGCTCGCTAACAGCACTTGCCCCAACAGTCTCTATGGGGGATCTTTATCTTTGTGCGTGCAAATCGGTCCAGAGAGGGCTGTGGTGTGAGGAGCGGTGGTGCAGTGGTTAGCGCACTGCGCTACAAACTCAACGACCCGAGTTCACGATCAATATAACAGTCACGAATATCTGAACCAGTCCCGGGCCTCCCCTAGGTCGACTCAGCCTCCAATGTGTAATTGGTGCGGTGTGTAAACATCGCCATACAGGAGACAAAGCGACCGGAGGCGGCGCTGGCCACCCACCCCCTCGTGTGAAGTGCCGAGCTTCATAGGTGCTGCTCGCTAACAGCGCTTGCCCCAACAATCTGTTCAGGCTATACGGGGGATCGTTGTCTTTGATTGTGCGTGCAAGGACGAGTGTGCGTGTGTGCGCAGTGCGCCACGAACCCCGGGGTCGATTCTATCCCAAATAAATAGCAGCACCGGGGAGACGGGGTGGTCGGGCGTGGTACCGGCCACCCCCCACCCCCTTGTGCACCGGTCTGGCCTTAATAGGTGCTCGCTCACGGCTCTTGCCCCACCGGTCAGTAGAGGGCACGGGGGGGGGGGGCCCGTCTCCGTGTCGCGTCTGCGCGATCTTCCCTCCTCCATGCCCCGACTCCCACCGCTGCCTCTTCCCGTGCTCGTGAGCAACCGGAGGCGGCCTCGGCACGGCCACGTCGGCCTCGCTCGCCGTGGCCGGATTCTACGCATGTACGTGTACGTTGAACTTCTTTCGCAATGGTACGTAGCCGACCGTGCTAATCGGAGGTGCCGGGGGGGGGGGGGTGGGAAGGACGACAAACTAAATCCAGAAAGCTACTGGCGGCGAGCGACGTGATCGAGCGAGCGATTCTGGCAAGGGGCGAAACCCGGCGCACGTGTTAAAGAAGAAATAAGAATCCCACGCGAAAGACTTGGGAGTCGCCCGCGGCCGATCGCGCCTTTCCCGAGCAAATGTTTCCCGTCGGCGTTTTTTGGAGCCGAAAGGAATCCCAAGCTGCCGACCGGGCCCGCTTCGCCTTAATAGTTTGTTGAAACGGCTCAGTGCCGAGTGTTGTTATCAAATTGGACTTTGCGAGGATTGATGGCGTTCCCGCAAATCGGCCGCGATGACATTCCGCGCCGCGCTCTGTGTTTCCAGATATCGCCGGGCGTTATTACGTGAATTATATCAATTTCGCATCAGCGAAATGTCAGCCCCTCGCTCCCTCTTCTCCCTCCGCCTGTAATTAGGCGGGGAGAGCAGCGCTGGCTCTGCCGCCGCCGCCGCCGTTCGTTAGCGACGATCAAATATCATTTATATAACGGATGACATTAACATTCCTTTAATAACTGGCCCGGGGATTAGGTATGTAATATTGGTCGCGTAATTGCATTCCATTAGAGGGAGCTCGGGGTAGAGAGGGTGGTGGTGGGGGAGGGGGGGGCGGCGGTGGGCGGCGGTGGGGGGGGGGGAGCGCCCTGCGCGGCGCTGTGCGGTGGAGAGCGAGCGGGCGGGCGGGCGGGCGGGCGGGCGGCATGCTCGGCAACGCCGATCGCCCCGTCGCCGGCCGTGCCCGGCGACGGGGCGACGCCGCGGGTGGTCTCCACGGTTACTAAGGCGCCGTTCGTTCGCTCGCTCACTCGCTCGCTCGTTGGCTCGTCCATTCATTCGATCGATCGTGTTTTGTTCGTGATACGCGCGTTTGTAACCGCCGTTAGAGGAGGTGGGGGGGACGGGGGGGGGGGGGACAGGGGCGGGGGGCTCAATTCGGGAAGAAGTTCTTGCGACCGCGCTCAATTGACTCGCACGGGTTACGCCTTGCGTGGTGCTGTATGCGGCTGGCCGCTTGGACGTTCCGGGCTGTTGGGCGGCCCCCCCCCCGTGCCTGGTTGGCCCTGCTGGGCTCCCTGCGCTCTCAAGACTCCCTCGCCATAAACTCACTCCCGACAGCGCCTCGAAAAATATGTTTGTTCGTAAAGTACGAACAAAAACTCCACCACGTATGGGGTTGGTGTTGCGTTGCAGGATTTGTACCTTGGGTGAGGTGCGCTTTGGCAGCCCGAGGGATTTTTTCACTTGATTTTATTTTTTAAACAAAAGCTCAAGTAAATTTTGGGGTTTTCTCGCCGCCCGCTGTTACGATTCCTCGTAACAAAGGCAAAGGTCTCCCATAGAGCCTGAACAGACTTTTGGGGCAAGTGCTGTTAGCGAGTAGCGCCTTTGAAAGCTGGCACGGTGCCCGAGCACCTTTGTCTCCCTGGTGGCGATGTTTACACACCGCTCCAGCCACTCATTTGAGGCTGCGTCGACCTCGGGGTGGGGGGGAGGCCCAGTCCCGGGTCAAATAATCGTCACTGGTGTGGTGTCTCTGCCGGCTCGCCAGGAGACGGCAGTGGAGCAAGTGGACAAATCGCCGTCTGTTACCGTCTGTACGGGGATAGAGCGTTGCTCCATCGCGCCCGGCGTGGGTTTTCTCTTGCGAGCTCTGGTTTCCTCCCGCATGCAAAATGAACGCAACTCATCATTAATTGGCCAAAAGAACCTCTCGTGTGAATCAAAACCCAGCGGCGGTGGCAGCAGCGGCGGCAGCGGGACCCTCGTGAACACGAGTCATCCGTCTCGTGGATAAATCACAAAAAGTATTGTTGTTGTTTGGAATCGAACCGGCGACCTCCGGATCGCAAGTCCGGCACGCTGCTGACCCTCACTCCGCCGTGGCCGCTCCTGGTTTCACGCGCACCGTGCGTGATGCACGATGTGTGATGCACGATGTGTGATGCACGATGTGTGATGCACGATGTGTGATGCACGATGCGTGATGGCGTGATGCGACGCGGTGCGATGCCACGCGCGATCCGATGCGCGATGAGAGATGCGACGCACGATGTGTGATGTGACGCGCGGTGTGTGATGCGATTTGATGTCTGATGTGATGCGTGATGTGATGTCTGATGCGATGCGTGATGTGATGTCT
>NC_133697.1:11450462-11455462 GCF_048934315.1 Petromyzon marinus
GTTGAGACGTCGCCACGCGTTGTGACGACGTGATGCCCACCTCCTGGCTCACTGCCTGACGGAGCTGGCTTGTTTATGCGACGAATCTTACCAACTGGCCACGTCGGCTGGTGGCGGGTTAACGACACGTTTATACTTACTTGATCACTTGATCTAACCCGTAAACAAAACCCCTTGATCTGATGCCCCCTCCCTGCCTCCCTCCGCCCCCCCCCCTCTCTGTGCCCCCCCCCCCCCCCACGTGGCCCGCAGTGAACAGCAAGGCTTACCTGGAGCTAGACGAGAGCAGGGTCCCCGTGGACGAGCTCTTCTTCTACAGGTGAGGTCGCCCGCACGGTGACGACGCCACCCTGAGGGGGGGGGGGGCGGCGGGGGGGGGTGGCGGGGGGGGGGGGCCGGTGGGGGGGGTGGCGGGGGGGGGGTTGTGGGGGGGGTTTGTTTTTTGTGTTTGCCCGGCGGGCTGGAACGCGACCCATTTTGTATTTCATTAAACAAGGCCGGCTTGACTGGCGGTGGCGGCAGCTGGGGCGGGGGGTCCACGGGTGGGTGGGTGGGTGGGCGTCAGGGGGTAGATTGCCTGATAGGGTGGGTGGGTGGGTGGGCAGGTAGGTGGGCGAGTGGGGGGATGGGGCGGATACCTTGGTGCATCAGGTGGCTGGGTGGGCGGGTAGGTGCGTGGGTGGGCAGGTGGGCCGACAGGTAAGTGGGTGGGTAGGTGGGCGGATGGGCGGGTAGGTGGGCGGCGGGGGTGGATAGGTTTGGCTGCTTGCTAGGTGGGCGAGCGAGTGGACCGGGTGTGAAGGTGGGTGGGGTGGGTGGGTGTGCAGGTGGGTGGGGTGGGTGGGTGTGAAGGTGGGTGGGGTGGGTGGGGTGGGTGGGTGTGCAGGTGGGTGGGCGGCCCGGCAGGCGGGGGCGCGGGGGTGGTGGGGGTGCTGGGGGGTGGATGATCGTTTAAAGTATATAAATAAATAAGGGTATAATCCCGCTCTATTGACCTTGAGCCGCCGGGCGGGCGGGGAGATAAGATCGGACGACGCAGGAGCCGAGTAAGTCGACGCGCGGCGACGTTAACCGCGGCGGTGGCGGGTGGAGGGAGGTCAGCCGCTCGGCCGCCGCTAGAGAGCTTCCATTTTCTCCTGCCCCCCCCCCCCCCGACACCCACCCCACCCGCTTCCCGTGCGGCTGCCCCGGCCGCGATCATGCCAACGCTCGTGTCCGACCGCGGTTGACAATGTTTGCTGTTGCGTGCCGGCCGTGACGGGGGAGGGCCGGCGGCGGCGGCGGCGGCGGCGCCCGCGTGGAGCCGAGCCGACGAGCACGCGAGCGTGGCGACGTCCCCGGCGGCGGCGGCGCCGGGGACCCGGGCCAAATCGATCGGCACGCCGCGGGCGTGCGCGTGACGACGGCCGCCGCTCGCCCGGTGCCGGTGACGTCGCCGCGGCTCCCCGCCGCGCCGGTGCTTTGGGCGCGCTTCGAGGCTGCCGCGTGAAGCGTCGATGGCTGCCGGCCTTCCCACGCTGCCCGCCGCCGCTGGCGGGAGGTCACGGGACAGAACCCCCGTGTGGCCTTGGGAGGCTTTTGGGGCGAGTGCCGTACGCTCGCGTGTGCATGCACACGTGTGTGCACACGAACACAATTTCACACTCGTGCATTCACACACGAAGATGAAGATCCCCCCCCTATTTAAACCTAAACAGACTGTAGGGGGCAAGTGCTGTTAGCGAGCACTTATGAAGGCCGGAACGGCACACGAGGGGGTGGGTGGCGAGCTCCACGCACGACCGCCTTTGTCTCCCCAGTAGCGATGTTTACACTCCGCACCAGGTACTCATTCGAGGCCGATTTCCCCTAGGGGTGGCCCAGGACCAGGGCCGTTGGCCGTGAGCTGGAATCGAACTCGGGTGGCCGGGTTCGTAGCGCAGCGCGCTAACCGCTACGCTACCGCTCGCCACACACATGCAAAGACAAAAACACGCGCCTGACACGGGAAACACGTTACACACTGCCGGGGTGCAAACTCCACCCGGGCTTTTGTGAGATAAGGGGGGGGCGGGCGGGAGGGGGCTGGGGGTTTGGGTGGGGGGCGTGGGTGATGTCAGTGGCTGCTCGGGACCAAAAGCTCCTTCCTTTGCCCTCATCAGGTTACGGCCGTTATCGTGAAAAAGTTGTGGAGGGGGGGAGGAGGAGGAGGAGGGGGGGGGAGACACTTGGGACTGTGCAGGAAGAGGATGCGTACGTGCGTACGTGTTCCCTGATCGCGTGAGCCGTGTTCGAATCGCACCTCTCTCTGCGCTCTCTGCGGTCGGACAGGTGATGTTGCCGTGTGGCCGCCGTCTGGTAGAGGGGGAGAGAGCGAGCGAGAGAGACGTGAATAATTAATGAAAGATGATGATGATGATAATGATGAAAAATAAAAGTTTTCCCCGCTTTCGTTCCAACCGCGCTGCTGTCGCGGCGGTGTCGCGAGACCCGGCGGGCGATGGGAGCTTCGCGCAGAAAGCGGCGCACCCTCCCCTCGCTACCCCCCGCGCCCTGCGACCTACAAATAATTCTGTAATTTGGAACCAGAGTTAATGAGCAACAGCATTGAAGCTGAAAAAAAAAATGGGCGTGTTTTTATCTGGTGCCTCGCACCGGAACTCCAGCAGGGAGCCGGATTCGAACCCAGGTGTCTCGGCGTCTCTAGGCCGCCTGAGGAGGTGTCAGAGCGACATTGGCCTTCCTCTAAACGTGGCGATTGTGGTGGTGATTGTGGTGGCGATTGTGGTGGGGATTGTGATATTGGTGGTGTTGTTGGTTGTAGGGGTGTTGGTGGTGGTGGTCGTGGTGTTCGTGGTAGTGCCGTTGGTGGTAGCGGTGTGGAAACATCGCCACTAGGGAGACAAAGGCGGCCGGGTGTGGTGCTGGCCACCCACCCCCTCGTGTGCTGTGCCGGCCTTCATAGGTGCTCGCTGACAGCACTTGTCCCTACAGTCTGTTGAAGCTATACGAGGGGATCTTTGTCTTTGGTGGTAGTGGTACTGGCGGTAGTGCTGGTGGTAGTGGTACTGGCGGTGGTAATGGTAGTGGTACTGGCGGTAGTGGTACTGGTAGTGGTGGTGGTAGTGGTACTGGCGGTAGTGCTGGTGGTAGTGGTACTGGCGGTGGTAATGGTAGTGGTACTGGCGGTAGTGGTACTGGTAGTGGTGGTGGTAGTGGTACTGGCGGTGGTGGTGGTGGTAGTGGTACTGGCGGTAGTGCTGGTGGTAGTGGTACTGGCGGTAGTGGTACTGGTAGTGGTGGTGGTAGTGGTAGTGGGGGTAGTGGTGGTGGTAGTGGTAGTGGCGGGGGTAGTGGTACTGGCGGTAGTGGTGGTGGTAGTGGTACTGGCGGTAGTGGTGGTGGTAGTGGTACTGGCGGTGGTAGTGGTACTGGCGGTAGTGGTGGTGGTAGTGGTACTGGCGGTGGTGGTGGTGGTGGTAGTGGTACTGGCGGTGGTGGTAGTGGTACTGGCGGTGGTGGTGGTAGTGGTACTGGTGGTGGTGGTGGTAGTGGTAGTGGTGGTGGTATTGGCGGTAGTGGTGGTGGTAGTGGTACTGGTGGTGGTGGTAGTGGTATTGGCGGTAGTGGTGGTGGTAGTGGTACTGGCAGTAGTGGTGGTGGTAGTGGTACTGGTGGTGGTGGTGGTATTGGCGGTAGTGGTGGTAGTAGTGGTACTGGCGGTGGTGGTGGTGGTAGTGGTAGTGGCGGTGGTGGTACTGGCGGTGGTGGTGGTGGTAGTGGTACTGGCGGCGGTAGTGGTGGTGGTAGTGGTACTGGCGGTGGTGGTGGTGGTAGTGGTACTGGCGGCGGTAGTGGTGGTGGTAGTGGTACTGGCGGTGGTGGTGGTGGTAGTGGTACTGGCGGTGGTGGTACTGGCGATGGTGGTGGTGGTAGTGATACTGGCGGTGGTGGTGGTGGTAGTGGTACTGGCGGTGGTGGTACTGGCGATGGTGGTGGTGGTAGTGGTACTGGTGGTGGTGGTAGTGGTACTGGTGGTGGTGGTAGTGGTACTGGTGGTGGTGGTAGTGGTACTGGTGGTGGTGGTAGTGGTACTGGTGGTGGTGGTGGTACTGGTGGTGGTGGTACTGGTGGTGGTGGTGGTGGTATTGGTTGTAGTGACGCCGGCGCCCTCCGCTTCCCGGCGACGTGCGACCCCGTCGCCACGTGCGTCCGCACGTGGTCCCCGGCCTTGTTTTGCGCGCGCGACGTGCTAAACGATCTGTCGCGCCCGCCGACTGGCGTGTGACGGGCAGCGTTTGCCCGGCGCTCGCCCCTCGCTCACCCCTCTTGCCCGTCCGCCCGCTCGGGCTGCTCGTGAGGCCCTGCTCTCCTTTTGACCGTTTTCCGGATCGCCGGATCGGCGGCAGAGGGCTCGAGAGTCGCCCGTCCCCTTGGCCCCGCGTCACCACGGCTGTCCACCAGCACCACCTCCCCCCCCCCCCCCCCGTCTCCCGCATCCCTCCCGTGCCCCCCTGTCTCTTGTCTCCCTCCTCTCTCATTCCTCTCTCTGCTGTCTCCTCTCACCGTTGTCGCCCTCTGCTCGCTTTCCTCTCCCCGTTCGCTTTTCTCTCTCCCTCTCTACGCCGTCTTTCCCTCTCGTCCAGCGTTGGATTGACTTTCGGCTGATCATGAAGATGTACCTGTGCGCGCGCATTTGGGTTGTACCGGCTTGGGAGGGCACGCATCCAGCAGCGGACGGAGCGTGGCCAACGCTGACGATGTGCGTACGTTGCACGTGCGTGGTGGTGCGGCAGTTTTCGGCGGTGAACGCGCTGCGCCGCGAACCCGGCAACCCGAGTTCGATTTCCCGCTCACGGCTCACGTCGGCGACGGATGTCTGAACCGGGACTGGGCCCTTCCCTCGGTCGACCCGGCTTCGACTTTGTGCCCGGTGCGGCGTGTGAACATCGCCACTGGGGAGACAAAGGCGGCCCGTGCGTGGCGATCGCCACCCCCCCCCCATACCCCTCCACCTTCGC